>NC_053022.1:242371080-242385138 GCF_003073215.2 Triticum urartu | reverse complement strand
ATCCATGACAACATACTTTATCTCAGATATAAGAAAGACATAACTCATTACGTTGTCTTCCTTGTCCAACATCAACTCTTTAGCATGTCATATTTTAATGAGTGCTCCCAATCATAAAAGATGTCAATGATAATATATCTATATGTGAAAACCTCTACTTTCCTTATTACTTCCTATTAATTGCAACAATGACCAATGCTATGTCTGCCAACTCCCAACAACTTTTAATCATCATACTCTTTCTATGTGAAGTCATTACTCTCAATAATATCAATATGAACTTTGGTTTCTTTTTACTCTTTTTCTCTTTTCTTTTATTCACCCAAGATCATGGCAAAATAATCAAGCCCTTGACTCAACACTAATCTTTATTATATATAGCTCACAGACTCGATTACAAAGAGAGATCATAAAGCAAAACTCAAAACTAGATCATGCCATAAACTTTATTCTACTAGATCAAGATACTTCTAATAGGATCAAACTAAGAAAAACGATAAAGATTGGAGTTGTGATGGTGATACGATACCTGGGCACCTCCCCCAAGCTTGGTAGTTGCCAAGGGGAGTGCCCATACCCATGTGATTATGTCTCCTTTGTCGGTGAAGAAGGTGGTGTTGATGTTGATGATGCAGGCTTGTCGTCCATCTTCCAAGGCATACGTTCTTCATCATAGAAAGATGATCGAGTCTCCGGGATCCTCAAATCTGCAGCCAAACTCATCCTTTTGAATCTATATTCATACTCACAGTTTTGGTTTTGCAGGTCATAGATTTGGGCTTGGAGATGCTCGATCTTCTCATGAAGCTTGAAGATAGTCTCCCCGATGTTGTTAGCATCCAACTTGTGGTTGCTAGTGAACTCCGCGATCATCATGTGGTTAGAGTTGAGTCCATGTTCCACCATCCTTTGGCACTTGAAAACTTGTTTCTCCACTGCTTCGAGCCTCGTCTCCATGCTTCCGGTCTCCTTTGGTCCCTCTTCATCGTGGATGTGCAGCAACCCATCACGCAACTCAATGGTTTGAGGGTGTCGCAGCACCTCCGCGAGGTAAGGGTTGATGACCTTCTCGAAGAACTTGTCCTTGGAGGCGCTTGGGGCCGTCATGATAATGTGGATCTATTAGAAAAACAGCTCGAAACAAGAACAGAGGAGGTTTGCGTGATACGGGAGTCAAAACCTTCAGGAGGTTATATAATGAATTTTTACCGACCAAAATACGTATCGTGCAAGAAAACGGAGTCCAGAAGGCACACGAGGTGCTCATGAGGTAGGGGGGCGCGCCTAGAGGGGTAGGGCGCGCCCACCACCCTTGTGGGGCCCTCGTGTCCTTCCCGGACTGCTACTTATTTTTCTATTTTTCTAAATATTCCAAGACGAAGAAATATTGCCTTAAAAATTGTTTTGGAGTCGGTTTACTTACCGTACCACATACCTATTCCTTTTCGGAGTCTGAAACGTTCCGGAAAGTGTCCCTTATGTATTCCTCCGGGGTTACGGATTCAATAATATTGGTTTCAACATTTATGGGATTACCTGAGATATAATGTTTGATTCTTTGACCGTTTACCACCTTCGGATTTGTGCCCTCGAAGTTGTTGATTTTTATGGCACCGGAACGATAGACCTCTTCGATAACATAGGGGCCTTCCCATTTAGAGATAAGTTTTCCTGCAAAAAATCTTAAACGAGAGTTGTATAGCAATACATAATCACCTACCTTAAACTCACGCTTTTGTATCCTTTTGTCATGCCATCTTTTAACTTTTTCTTTAAACAACTTGGCATTTTCATAAGCTTGGGTTCTCCATTCATCAAGTGAGCTAATATCAAATAACCTTTTCTCACCGGCAAGTTTGAAATCATAGTTAAGTTCTTTAATAGCCCAATATGCCTTATGTTCTAGTTCGAGAGGTAAGTGACATGCTTTTCCATAAACCATTTTATACGGAGACATACCCATAGGATTTTTGTATGCAGTTCTATATGCCCATAATGCATCATCAAGTTTCTTAGACCAATTCTTTCTAGACCTATTAACAGTCTTTTGCAAAATTAATTTGAGCTCTCTATTGCTCAACTCTACTTGACCACTAGACCGTGGGTGATAAGGAGATGCAATTCTATGATTAACATCATATTTAGCAAGCATTTTACGGAAGGCACCATGAATAAAGTGTGAACCACCATCAGTCATTAAATATCTAGGGACTCCAAACCTCGGAAAAATAACTTCTTTAAGCATTTTAATAGAAGTGTTATGATCAGCACTACTAGTTGGAATAGCTTCTACCCACTTAGTAACGTAATCAACAGCAACTAAAATATGTGTGTATCCATTAGAGGCAGGAAAAGGTCCCATATAATCAAAGCCCCAAACATCAAATGGTTCAATAACAAGTGAATAATTCATAGGCATTTCTTGACGTCTACTAATATTACCAATTCTTTGACATTCATCACAAGACAAGACAAACTTACGGCATCCTTGAAGAGAGTAGGCCAACAAAAACCGGATTGCAATACATTATGTGCAGTTCTATCTCCCGCGTGGTGTCCTCCATAAGTTTCGGAGTGGCACTTGCGTAGGATCTGTTCCTATTCATGCTCAGGTACACAACGTCTAATAACACCATCTACTCCTTTATAAAGATGTGGGTCATCCCAAAAGTAATGTCTCAAATCATAGAAGAACTTTTTCTTTTGTTGGTATGTGAAGCTAGGTGGTATGAATTTAGCATGTAATTAGCATAATCAGCATACCAAGGAGTACTACGAGAAGTACTTATAACATTTAATTGTTCATCAGGAAAGCTATCATCAATAGGTAGTGGGTCATCAAGAACATTCTCTAACCTAGATAAGTTGTCTACAATGGGGTTCTCAGCTCCTTTTCTATCAACAATAAGCAAATCAAATTCTTGTAGCAAGAGAACCCATCTAATAAGTCTAGGTTTAACATCTTTCTTCTCCATAAGATATTTAATAGCAGCATGATCAATGTGGATAGTTACTTTAGAATCAACAATATAAGGTCTGAACTTATCACAAGCAAATACAACTGCTAAAAGTTCTTTTTCAGTAGTAGCATAATTTCTTTGAGCATTGTCTAGAGTCTTACTAGCATAATGGATAACATTTAATTTCTTATCAACTCTTTGCCCTAGAATAGCACTTATGGCATAATCGCTAGCATCACACATAATTTCAAAGGGTAAATTCCAATCAGGTGGCTGAACAATAGGTGCAGAGACTAATGCTTTCTTAAGTATTTCAAATGCTTCTACACAATCCTCATCAAAGACAAATGGTATATCTTTTTGTAATAAATTAGTCAGAGGCCGAGGAATTTTTGAGAAGTCCTTAATGAACCTCCTATAAAATCCAGCGTGACCAAGGAAACTTCTTATACCTTTGATGTCCTTGGGACACGGCATCTTTTCAATAGCATCGACCTTGGCTTTATCAACTTCAATACCTCTTTCAGAAACTTTATGCCCAAGACAATACCTTCATTAACCATAAAGTGGCACTTTTCCCAATTCAAGACAAGATTAGTTTCTTCACATCTCTGCAAAACTCGATCAAGATTGCTCAAGCAATCATCAAAAGAAGATCCATAGACGGAAAAGTCGTCCATGAAAACCTCACAAATCTTTTCACAAAAGTCAGAGAATATAGCCATCATGCATCTTTGAAAGGTAGCAGGTGCATTACATAAACCAAAAGGCATACGTCATTATAAGCAAAAGTACCAAAAGGGCATGTAAAAGTAGTCTTTGATTGATCTTTAGCCGACACAGGTATTTGAGAGAAACCAGAATAACCATCTAGAAAGCAATAGTGTGTATGTTTGCATAATCTTTCTAGCATTTGATCAATAAAAGGTAAGGGGTAATGATCTTTCTTAGTAGCCTTATTTAATTTGCGGAAATCAATTACCATCCTATAACCTGTAATAATTCTTTGTGGAATCAATTCATCTTTATCATTAGGAACAACAGTAATACCTCCCTTCTTAGGGACACAATGAACATGACTTACCCACTGACTATCAGCAACGGGATAAATTATACCTGCCTCCAGAAGCTTTAGTATTTCTTTTCTTACCACTTCTTTCATTTTAGGATTCAGACGTCGTTGAGGATCACGAACTGGTTTGGCATCTGCCTTCAAATTTTATTTTATGTTGACATAGAGTGGGACTAATGCCTTTAAGATCATCAAGAGTATATCCAATAGCAGCACGGTGCTTCTTTCAGAGTTCTCAATAATCTTTCTTCTTCATGCTCTGAAAGGTTAGCACTAATAATAACAGGATATATCTTCTTTTCATCAAGATAAGCATATTTAAGATTATCAGGCAAAGGTTTAAGCTCAAACACGGGATCACCCTTGGTGGAGGAGGATCCCCTAATTTCAACAGGCCAAATTGTGTTTCAGAATAGGTTCCTGTTTAAAGAATACTTCATCTATTTCCCTTCTTTCATTCATGAACATATCATTCATGGTCTAGCAAATAGTGTTCTAAAGGATCACTAGGAGGTACTGCAATAGAAGCAAGACCAATAATTTCATCCTTACTAGGTAATTCTTCCTCACGATGTTGTTTACTAAATTTAGAGAAATTAAACTCATGAACCATATCATCCAAGCCAATAGTAACAACATTCTTTTCGCAATCTATCCTAGCATTAACAGTGTTCAAGAAGGGTCTACCAAATATAATGGGACAAAAGCTATCTTGCGGAGAAGTAAGAACAAGAAAATCAGCAGGATATTTAGTTTTCCCACACAAGACTTCAACATCTCTAACAATTCCCATCGCTGAAATAGTATCTCTATTGGCAAGTTTAATTGTGACATCAATATCTTCTAACTCAGCAGGTGCAATTTCATGCTTGATTTCTTTATACAAGTCATAAGGTATAACACTAGCACTAGCACCCATATCACATAAGCCATGATAACAATGATCTCCTATTTTAACAGAAATAACAGGCACGCCTACCACAGGTCTATGTTTATCTTTCACAAGGTTTAGCAATTCTAGCAGTTTCACCTTCGAACTGAATAACATGCCCATCAATATTATCAGACAAGAGATCTTTAACAATAGCAATATTAGGTTCTACTTTAACTTGCTCAGGAGGTGTATAAGTTCTAATATTGCTTTTACGAACAACAGTTGAAGCTTTAGCATGATCCTTTACTCAACAGGGAAAGGTGGTTTCTCAACATAAGAAGTAGGAACAATAGGATCATTATAAGTGACAGTCTTTTCTTCAACTTTAATAGGTGCAGCTACTTTTACTTCTATGGGAGGATGATATTTAAACCACTTCTCCTTAGGGAGATCAACATAAGTAGCAAAAGATTCACAGAAAGAAGCTACTATCTCAGAGTCAAGTCCATATTTAGTGCTAAACTTACGGAAAATATCGGTGTCCATAAAAGATTTAACACAATCAAACTTAGGTGTCATACCTGACTCTTTACCTTCGTCGAGGTCCCAATCTTCAGAGTTGTTTAATTCTATCCAATAAATTCCATCTGAATTCAATAGTCTTCATCATAAAAGAGCCAGCACAAGAAGTATCGAGCATGGTGCGATTGTTAGGAAAGCCGAGCATAAAAACTTTGCATAATTATTTCTCGAGAGCTCATGATTGGGGCATGAATATAACATTGATTTAAGCCTCCCCCAAGCTTGAGCGATGCTTTCTCCTTCGCGAGGCCAGAAATTATATATATAATTGCGATCACGATGAACAAGATGCATAGGGTAATACTTTTGATGAAATTCCAACTTCAATCTTTTATAGTTCCATGATCTCATATCATCACATAGCCTATACCATATCAATGCGTCTCCCTTCAAAGATAAAGGGAAGACCTTCTTCTTAGCAACATCATCGGGTATACCTGCAAGCTTAAATAATCCACAAACTTCATCCACATATATTAAGTGCTCATCAGGATGCTTTGTTCCATCTCCTGTAAAAGGGTTAGCTAGCAGTTTTTCCATCATACCCGAAGGAAATTCAAAAGGAGTTTCATTTTCAATAGGTTCAGTAGGTTGAGGAGCAACTCTTTGCTCTACTGGACGGGGTGAAGATACCCCGAACAAGCCCCTCAGAGAATTACTTTCCATAGTAACAAGTGACAGTAAATTTCAGCACACTATATAAATTTTTCCTTACCAAATTCCACCTACCAAAGGCGCTACACTCCCCGGCAACGGCGCCAGAAAAGAGTCTTGATGACCCACAAGTATAGGGGATCTATCGTAGTCCTTTCGATAAGTAAGAGTGTCGAACCCAACGAGGAGCAGAAGGAAATGATAAGCGGTTTTCAGCAAGGTATTCTCTGCAAGTACTGAAATAAGTGGTAACAGATAGTTTTGTGATAGATAAATTGTAACGAGCAACAAGTAACAAAAGTAAATAAAGTGCAGCAAGGTGGCCCAATCCTTTTTGTAGCAAAGGACAAGCCGGAACAAACTCTTATAATAGGAAAAGCGCTCCCGAGGACACATGGGAATATCGTCAAGCTAGTTTTCATCACGTTCATATGATTCGCGTTCGATACTTTGATAATTTGATATGTGGGTGGACCGGTGCTTGGGTGTTGTTCTTACTTGAACAAGCATCCCACTTATGATTAACCTCTATTGCAAGCATCCGCAACTACAACAAAAGTATTAAGGTAAACCTAACCATAGCATGAAACATGTGGATCCAAATCAGCCCCTTACGAAGCAACGCATAAACTAGGGTTTAAGCTTCTGTCACTCTAGCAACCCATCATCTACTTATTACTTCCCAATGCCTTCCTCTAGGCCCAAATAATGGTGAAGTGTTATGTAGTCGACGTTCACATAACACCACTAGAGGCTAGACAACATACATCTTATCAAAATATCAAACGAATACCAAATTCACATGACTACTAATAGCAAGACTTCTCCCTTGTCCTCAGGAACAAACGTAATTACTCACAAAGCATATTCATGTTCATAATCAGAGGGGTAATAATATGCATATAGGATCTGAACATATGATCTTCCACCAAATAAACCAACTAGCATCAACTACAAGGAGTAATCAACACTACTAGCAACCTACTAGCACCAATCCCGGACTTGAGACAAGAATTGGATACAAGAGATGAACTAGGGTTTGGAGATGAGATGGTGCTGGTGAAGATGTTGATGGAGATTGCCCTCTCCCGATGAGAGGAGCGTTGGTGATGACGATGGTGATGATTTCCCCCTCCCGGAGGGAAGTATCCCTGGCAGAACAGCTCTGCCGGAGCTCTAGATTGGTTCCGCCAAGGTTCCGCCTCGTGGCGGCGGAGTCTCGTCCCGAAAAGTTCCTTCTTATTTTTTTCTCATCGAAAGACTTCATATAGAGAAGATGGACGTCGGAGAGCCACCAGGGGGCCCACGAGGTAGGGGGCGTGCCCCCCACCCTCGTGAGCAGGGTGTGGGCCCCTGGCCTTCATCTTTGGCGAGGATTTTTCTTTATTTATTTTAAGATGTTCCGTGGAGTTTCAGGACTTTTGGAGTGCAGAATAGGTCTCTAATATTTGCTCCTTTTCCAGCCCAGAATTCCAGCTGCCGGCATTCTCCCTCCTTATGCAAACCTTGTAAAATAAGAGAGAATAGCCATAAGTATTGTGACATAAAGTGAAATAACAGTCCATAATGCAATAAATATCGATATAAAAGCATGATGCAAAATGGACGTATCAACATACCCTCCTCAATCCCACCCAGATGTGTGTTTAAGTTGCCAGCTTAGATAAACAATTAATTTAACAATCTTACATCTGTCATGGATACCCTCACCCAATCCACGTCTACTAGCATAGCATAGCGATAAGCAACGTAGAAGTAACTCCCAAAGGTTTGATAATAAAACATGTAATAGGTACTACCTCATCTACTTCCCAAAACCCACAATTTAATTAGATCCTAAACATGAAATGTGTGAGGATTGATCTAATCCAATAAAAACTGGATAATAGGAAGTATGATCAAAGTGTTACTTGCCTTGCCGATGATCCGTGAAACCTAGAGATTTGAAGTAGCAAGCGGCGCACTCCGGGTACTCTATCGCAAACAAACAAGCATACAATAAGTACTCAACTAATGCACAGGTAAAACTCAAATAAGAGATCTAACCATATAGTTCAACTTAAGAACTCCGGTTGGCAAAAAGAATCAAATCGAACGAAGCAACGAAAGACAATCGGCAAAAAAACTCCGTTTACTAATCTGAATCTAGGTCAAATTTTACTGAGGCAGAAACTTGTTTGAGTTGGTTGAACGGAAAGAGGGTTTCGAGACGAAACTCCAGGCGCTTGAATCACCTGATTCCGATAAACGAGCGAAAAGTTATACTAGAACGAAAATCGGATCAGAAATCGGGATCAGAAATAATCGCGGAAAATCCGAGAAAAAGAAAAACGACGAACAGAATAATGAACGAACGTTCGTGTTCTGGAACTTAACGATGAACGCGTTCGTTAAAACGAACGAACGAGTGAACGCTCGCTAAATAAATAAACCGGAAAAACCGATCTATTAAAAAAACGAAAACTAGTGGTTTTCTATAAAAACGGATTGTTTTTTCTCAGAAAACCGGGCGGCAGTGGCTACCTCGGCTCGGACTCCGGCGGGGCTCCGGCGAGGTTCCGGGCACGGCTGGTGGTGCGGGGCGGCGGCTCCTGCGGCCTAGGCGGCACTAGGGGCAGCGGCGGCTCAGAGGCGCGGCGGCGGCGGCGGCAGCAGCGCAGGCGGCGGGGCGGCTGCGGCTGGCGGGCGGTGGCGCGGGGGTGAGGGAGGGCGGCGGTGGCTATTTAAAGAGGGGGGCTGACTTGGGGAGGGGGTCGGGCGGCGGCGAGGCGGCTCCGGCTCGGACTCCTCCCGAGTCCGGCGTGCACGGGCGAGGAGGCGGGGCTGGGCCGGCCTGGCTCGGCTGGGCCCTTGGCCCAGTCGGGCGCGGGTTTTTTTAAAAAAAAATTTCGCCGACTAAAAAAATCTAGAAAAATAAATAAAAATCTAAAAATGCCAAAACAAATTTTCACCGTCTAAATAAAATATTTAGAACAGGATGAACATTTTCTTGGCCCTAAATGCAATTTTTGAAAACGTGCAATTTTTTCCTAAATTCAAATAAAATAGCAAATAAAACCAAAATAAAATCTTATTTGATTTTTTATTAAATCCTCAATATTTCTTTATTTTGGGAAAGTCATTTTATTCCCTCTCTCATTATTTATAATAGAAATAATTGAAGATAAAATAAATAAAATCAAATGATCCTATTTTCAAAATTTGAGAAAACTCAAATATGAAAATAACGAAATCCCCAACTCTCTCCGTGGGTCCTTGAGTTGCGTAGAATTTCTAGGATCAGGCCCAAAAGCAATAAAATATGATATGCAATGATGATCTAATGTATAACATTCCAAATTGAAAATTTGGGATGTTACAAACCTACCCCCCTTAAGATGAATCTCGCCCTCGAGATTCGGGTTGGCTAGAAAATAGGTGAGGGTGGTCCTTCAGCAAATCTTCCTCTCGCTCCCAGGTGGCTTCATCCTCCGTGTGGTGGCTCCACTGAACTTTGCAAAACTTGATAACCTTGCTGCGGTGACTCGGCTGGCATACTCAAGAATCTTGACTGGTTTCTCCTCATAGGTCAAATCACTGTCCAACTGAATCGCTTCCAGCGGCACTGTATCTCTCAGCGGTATATCAGCCATCTCTGCGTGGCACTTCTTCAACTGGGAAACATGGAATACACTCGTGAACTCCTGACAATCCTTCGGGCAATTCCAACTTGTAGGCTACTTCTCCCATACGCTCCAAAACCTTGTATGGTCCTACAAAACGTGGCGCTAACTTTCCCTTAACTCCAAAGCGCTTAACTCCTCGAAGTGGAGATACTCGAAGATAAACTCGGTCTCTGACTTCGTAAACTGTCTCCTTGCGTTTAGAATCTGCGTAGCTCTTCTGCCTGGACTGGGCTACCTTGAGCCTATCGCGAATCAATTTCACCTTCTGTTCAGACTCCTTAATCAGATCCGGTCCAAACAACTGGCGGTCTCCAACTTCATCCCACGACAATGGGGTCCTGCACCTCCTTCCGTACAAGGCTTCGAAAGGGGCCATCTTCAAACTGGATTGATAACTGTTGTTGTAAGAGAACTCTGCATATGGCAAATTCTCGTCCCAACTAGATCCATAATCTAGCGCACAAGCTCTCAGCATATCCTCCAAAATCTGATTGACTCTCTCGGTCTGTCCATCTGTCTGCGGATGGAAAGCTGTACTGAACTCTAGCCTGGTACCCAAAGTTTCGTAACATTCCAGAACTTTGAGGTAAACTGGGTTCCTCTATCTGATACAATGCTCCTTGGAACTCCATGCAGACATACGATCCTGGTCATGTATATCTTTGCCAACTTAGCACTGTGTAGGTAGTCTTCACTGGGATGAAATGAGCTACCTTTGTTCAAACGATCGACTACTACCCAAATCGAGTCATAGCCTGAACGAGTTCTGGGTAAACCCGTAATAAAATCCATGCCTAACTTATCCCACTTCCATTCGGGTATTGGCAATGGCTGTAACAATCCTGCTGGCTTCTGATGCTCTGCCTTTACTCTCTGACATACATCACAAACTGCTACATACTCCGCAATATCCTTCTTCATTCCGGTCCACCAGAAAGTATCCTTCAAATCCAAATACATCTTGGTATTTCCTGGGTGAATCGAATATGGTGAATCATGGGCCTCTTGCAGATCAACTTCCTGATCTCCGATCATTGGGCACATAAACACGGTCTTCAAACCATAAGGTATCGTGCTCATCCTCACGAAATCCCTTAGCTTTTCCTTTGCTCATTTTCTCCTTAATAGAAGCAATCTCCTTGTCAGTCTTTGGGCTTCTCTTGATCTTATCCATCAAAGTAGACTGAATCTCCAATGTTGCTACATAGCCTCTCGGAACTGTCTCCAAACATAGATCATGAAGATCCTCGGCTAACTCCCTTGGTAAATCTCCCACCATTAGGGTGTTGACATGGCTTTTACGGCTCAATGCGTCGGCTACTACGTTAGCCTTCCCGGGATGATAATGCAATCTCATATCATAATCCTTGATGAGCTCCAACCATCTCCTTTGCCTGAGATTCAACTCCTTCTGTGTGAAAATGTACTTCAAACTCTTGTGATCCGTGTACACCTCGCAGTGGTTTCCAATGAGAAAATGTCTCCAAGTTTTCAATGCATGCACTACGGCTGCTAACTCCAAATCATGCGTGGCATAATTCAACTCATGAGGCTTAAGCTGTCGTGAGGCATATGAAACAACTCTTCCTTCCTGCATAAGCACTTCTCCAAGTCCTCGACGTGAAGCGTCGCAATATACCTCATAATACTTGTTCTGATCCGGCAAAATCAATACTGGTGATGTAACCAGACGTTTCTTCAACTCCTGGAAACTGGCCTCACATTCCACAGTCCATTTGAACTTGGTATCCTTCTTCAACAACTCCGTCATAGGCTTCGCAATCTTCGAGAAATTTTCAATGAATATCCGGTAGTATCCTGCGAGTCCAAGAAAACTCCGGATATCTCCAACTGTTGTTGGTGCTTCCTAATTCGTCACAGTGTCAACCTTGGTGGGATCTACTGCTATACCTTCTCCGGATATAACGCGTCCGAGGAATCCAACTTCCTTCAACAAAAACTCACATTTGCTGAACTTGGCATATAATTGATGTTCTCTAAGCTTCTCAAGTACAAAACGCAAATGCTCCTTATGCTCCTCTACATTCTTCGAGTAAACTAGAATATCATCAATGAACACTACGACGAACTTATCCAAAAACTCCATAAATACTTTGTTCATCATGTTCATAAAATATGCAGGTGCGTTAGTCAGCGCAAATGACATAACGGTATACTCGTACAGCCCATAGCTGGTGGTAAAAGCCGTCTTAGGTATATCCTGTTCTCAAATCTTCAACTGATGGTATCCTGATCACAGATCAATCTTGGAAAATACCTCATCTCCTTGCAGTCGATCAAACAGATCATTGATCATTGGTAGTGGGTACTTGGTCTTGATGGTTACTTCATTCAATCCTCGATAATCAACAACCATTCTTAACGATCCATCCTTTTTCTCCACTAGAAGTACTGGCGATCCCCAAGGTGAAGAACTTCGGCGAATATAGCCTTTATCCAATAACTCCTTAATCTGCTTCTTAATCTCTTCCAAATCCTTTGCGGGCATCCTGTATGGTCTCTTAGATATTGGCCCTGTGCCTGCCAAAAGCTCAATCAAAAACTCAATATCTCTATCCGGTGGCATGCCTGGCAACTCCTCTAGAAATACGTCAGGGAAATCCTTCACTACTGGTAGTTCCTCCTGCACAACTCCTGTTAACTAATTTACTTGAGTCCTCTTCGGCTCATGTCGGGACACATACTTGATCCTTCTTCCTTCTGGCGTTGTAAGCAAAATTGACTTACGGGCGCATTCAATGTTCCCTTCATACTTCAATAACCAATCCATGCCTAATATCACATCCAATCCTTGAGATTCCAATACTATTTGGTCTGAGGGAAATACATAATGACCAATCCTTAATGGTGATCGATCACACCATAGACTAGCCATATACTATGCTCCAGGCAAGGTTACTAACATGGGTGACCTAAGGGCTTGGGTTGGCAGTTTATACTTATCCACAAATCCCCTTGAGATGTATGAATGCGATGCACCAGTATCAAAAAGAACGAGTGCAGTAAATGACTTAACCAAAAACTTACCTATTACTGCATCGGCTGAGCTTCAACCTCCTCCACGTTAACGTGGTTCACCTGTCCCCTGTTGAAAGGGTTCGGCTTCTTCCCAGAGCTTCCATTGCCATTTCCATTCTGGACTTCAGGACATTCATTGGCATAATGTCCGGTCTTCTGGCACTTAAAGCAAGTGACTTGGCTCAGGTCTCTCTTGGCTGGGGTTGATGGGTTGGTACGGTTCTGGCCGTTGCTTCCTCCATTCCCATTACCATTCTTGGGGCCATTATGATTGTGCGAGCTTCCTCCCCCATGGGTATGCTGAAAAGGTCCTCCCGGTCTAGGGGTAAAGCGCGGCTTCTGCTGAGCTCCAGAATTGTACTTCCCTTGTCCATACTTCCTCTTGCGGTTCTCAATTTGCTGCTGCTTCCCTTCAATCATAAGAGCACGATCTACCAACTCCTGGTAGTTGTTGAAGGTTGCTACCATCAACTGCATGCTCAACTCATCATTCAGTCCTTCCAGAAACTTCTCCTGCTTAGCTGCATCCATAGCAACGTCATCTGGGGCATAACGTGCTAGCTTACTAAAGTCCTCCACATACTGGCCAACTGTCCGTCCTCCTTGGCGCAAGTTGCGAAACTCACGCTTCTTCATGGCCATAGCTCCTGCTGAAACATGGGCAGTACGGAAAGCCTGCTGAAACTGGTCCCATGTGACAGTGTCGATAGGGAAAGTGGCTGTGAAATTCTCCCACCATGATGTTGCGGGTCCGTCAAGCTGATGTGCGGCAAACTTCACCTTTTCCGCATCTGTGCATCCTGCCGTGGTCAACTCCCTTGCTGTCTTGCGGAGCCAATCATCTGCTACTATAGGCTCGGTGCTACTGGAAAACACCGGCGGATTCAGCCTAAGAAAACGGGCTAAGTGATCAACAGGTGGTGGTGGTGGTGGGTTGTTGTTTTGTTGTTGTTTCCCCTGATTCTGGACTAGCAACTGCATCAACGTATTCTGCTGCTGGATCAACTGAGGTGAGCTCCGGTGGGAAGGTAAATCCGGGTCACGTCTCGGAGGCATCTGAGGGTTTAGAAAATATGAGATTTAAGAATAGAGGGTCTAAAGAGAAAACACTACCCATATGCACATGAGGCAAAAGCAAACAATTCACTTCATTCAATCAAACAAGGGCATACAATCGATCTAACTATCGCAAAAGTGCTCGGACTACTATAT
>NC_053022.1:242359261-242370080 GCF_003073215.2 Triticum urartu | reverse complement strand
TCAGAGACGCAGAGACGCAACGCGCGCCCAGGAGGTAGGCGCGCCCCCACCCTCGTGGGCCCCTCGTAGCTCCACCGACCTACTTCTTTCGCCTATATATACTCTTATACCCTGAAAACATCCAGGGGAGCCACAAAACCACTTTTCCACCGCCGCAACCTTCTGTACCCGTGAGATCCCATCTGGGGACCTTTTCCGGCGATCTGCCGGAGGGGGATTCGATCACGGAGGGCTTCTACATCAACACCATAGCCTCTTCGATGATGTGTGAGTAGTTTACCACAGACCTTCGGGTCCATAGTTATTAGCTAGATGGCTTCTTCTCTCTCTTTGGTCTCAATACAAAGTTCTCCTCGATGTTCTTGGAGATCTATTCGATGTAATATCTTTTTGCGGTGTGTTTGCCGAGATCCGATGAATTGTGTTTATGATCAAGATTATCTATGAACAATATTTGATTCTTCTCTGAATTCTTATATGCATGATTTGATACTTTGCAAGTCTCTTCGAATTATCGTTTAGTTTGGCCTACTAGATTGATCTTTCTTGCAATGGGAGAAGTGCTTAGCTTTGGGTTCAATCTTGTAGTGTCCTTTCCCAGTGACAGTAGGGGCAGCAAGGCACGTATTGTATTGTTGCCATCGAGGATAAAAAGATGGGGTTTATATCATATTGCTTGAGTTTATCCCTCTACATCATGTCATCTTGCCTAATGGTTACTCTGTTCTTATGAACTTAATACTCTAGATGCATGCTGGATAGCGGTCGATGTGTGGAGTAATAGTAGTAGATGCAGAATCGTGATCTACTTGACACGGACGTGATGCCTATATTCATGATCATTGCCTAGATATTCTCATAACTATGCGCTTTCTATCAATTGCTCGGCAGTAATTTGTTCACCCACCGTAATACATGCTATCATGAGAGAAGCCACTAGTGAAACCTATGGCCCCCGTCTCTTCCTTATCATATTGCATCTCTTTTATTATCGCATCCGTTTACTATTTTTCAATCTATACAACAAAATACCAAAAATATTTATCTTATTATCTTTATCAGATCTCACTTTTGCAAGTGGCGGTGAAGGGATTGACAACCCCTTTATCGCGTTGGTTACAAGGTTCTTGATTGTGTGTGCAGGTACTAGGCGACTTGCGTGTAATATCCTACTGGATTGATACCTTGGTTCTTAAAAACTTAGGGAAATACTTACGCTAATTTGCTGCATCACCCTTTCCTCTTCAAAGGAAAAACCAACGCATGCTCAAGAGGTAGCACTCTACGTGATGCATGTTTGTTTGGTAACCTTGGGAAGCGCACCTTCTGCACCGACCAGGTATCTTTTCTTGGCTATGTTGTTACTCCATAGGGAATTGAAGTTGATAAAGCCAAGATTGAAGCTATTGAGAGTTGGCCATAGCCCAAAACGGTCACACAAGTGAGGAGTTTTCTTGGCCTCGCTGGATTCTATAGGTGTTTTGTGAGAGATTTCATCACCATTACTGCACCTCTCAATGAGCTTACAAAGAAGGATGTACCTTTTGGGGTACTGCACAGGAAGAAGCCTTCACAGTATTGAAAGATAAGTTGACACATGCTCCTTTACTCCAACTTCCTGATTTTAATAAGACTTTTGAGCTTGAATGTGATGCTAGTGGAATTGGATTAGGAGGTGTGTTATTACAAGATGGCAAACCTGTTGCATACTTTTCTGAAAAATTGAGTGGGCCTAGTCTGAATTATTCTACTTATGATAAAGAATTATATGCTCTTGTTCGACTTTAGAGACATGGCAACATTATTTATGGCCCAAAGAATTTGTTATACATTCTGATCATGAATCGTTGAAACATATTAAAAGTCAAGCTAAACTGAATCGTAGACATGCTAAATGGGTTGAATTCATTGAGACTTTCCTTATGTCATTAAACACAAGAAGGGTAAAGAAAATGTTATTGCTGATGCATTGTCTCGTCGCTATACTATGCTTTCACAACTTGACTTCAAAATATTTGGTTTGGAGACCATCAAAGATCAATATGTGCATGATGCTGATTTTAAAGATGTAATGCAGAATTGTAAAGAAGGAAGAACATGGAACAAGTTCGTCGTTAATGATGGATTTGTTCCATGCTAACAAGCTATGCATTCCAGCTAGCTGTTCATCTTTTGTTGTTGCAGGAGGCGCATGGAGGAGGATTAATGGGACACTTTGGCGTGAAGAAGACGGAGGATATACTTGCTACACATTTCTTTTGGCCAAAGATGAGACGGGATGTTGAGCGTTTTGTTGCTCGCTGCACTACATGTCAAAAAGCTAAGTCACGACTCAATCCTCATGGTTTATATATGCCTTTGCCTGTACCTAGTGTTCCTTGGGAGGATATATCTATGGACTTTGTTTTAGGTTTACCTCGAACAAAGAAGGGGAGGGATAGCATATTTGTTGTCGTGGATAGGTTCTCGAAAATGGCACACTTTATACCATGTCATAAAAGCGATGATGTTGTTAATGTTGCTGATTTGTTCTTTCGTGAAATTATTCGCTTGCATGGTGTGCCAAATACTATTGTTTCAGATCGTGATACTAAATTTCTTAGCCACTTTTGGAGATGTTTATGGGCTAAGTTGGGGACTAAACGCTGCTTTTTAGTACTACTTGTCACCCCCAAACTGATGGACAAACTGAAGTAGTCAATAGAACATTGTCTACTATGCTTAGGGCTGTTTTGAAGAATAATAAGAAAATGTGGGAAGAATGCTTGCCTCATATTGAATTTGCTTATAATCGTTCATTGCATTCTACTACTAAGATGTGCCCTTTTGAAATTGTGTATGGTTTCCTACCTCGTGCACCTATTGATTTGTTGCCTCTTCCATCTTCGGAGAAGGTTAATTTTGATGCTAAAGAACGTGCTGAATTGATTTTAAAAATGCATGAGTTAACTAAGGAAAACATTGAGCGTATGAATGCTAAATATAAACTTGCTGGAGATAAGGGTAGAAAACATGTTGTGTTTGCACCTGGAGATCTTGTTTGGTTACATTTGCGTAAGGATAGATTTCCTAATTTGCGCAAATCAAAGCTAATGCCACGTGTTGATGGTCCTTTTAAGGTGTTAGAGAAAATAAATGATAATGCATATAAACTTGAGCTGCCTGCAGATTTTGGGGTTAGTCCCACTTTTAACATTGCAGATTTGAAGCCTTATTTGGGTGAGGAAGATGAGCTTCCGTCGAGGACGACTTCATTTCAAGAAGGGGAGGATGATGAGGACATCAATACCATTGTTACACCCACAGCCCCTGCTGCTATACATACTGGACCAATTACTAGAGCTCGCGCACGCCAATTGAATTACCAGGTACTTTCGTTTCTTGGTAACGATTCTAATGTTCATGAGAATATGATGCTGCCTAAATTGGATACATTTGTTTTGCTTACAAATGAAGGGCCTAGCTTGGACAAGAAAGATGAACCTTGGAGCAAGTTCAAGCATGGAGATGATGGCATGCGCAAGGGGAACAAGAACGGAGTTACAAGTGATGATTCCAGGACTTTGAAGCCACCATAATGAGTGCATGAAGCCTTGGACGAAATATACAAGATGCCACTTCATAAATTTCGTCCAGAGGCTATTCTAGGTGCTGCGTCACCTTATTTTTGGGCCAGGCCCATGTAATTTCGAAATACTTGATTATAGGCTGTTTTTAGAGTCCGTATGTGTGGGGAAACAAGAGTTAGGGTTGGTTTCAGACCCCTCCTCCAAGGGCCACGAAATTCCCCCCCTCTCTCACTACTAGGAAAAGGGCTATAGATGATATGGCCACTAATGGCGCACCAGACATGTGGTGCGCCACTACTATATAGTAATGGCGCACCATGAGTTGGTGCGCCATTAGTGTGTAGACACTAATGGCGCACCAGACACATGGTGCGCCATTAGTAACAATTTTTTTTCCAAAAATACTAATGGCGCACCAGGGCACAGTGCGCCATTACTAGTTTAACTAGTAATGGCGCACCTGCCACACAGTGCGCCACTACTATTTTTTTTGCAAAACTACTAATGGCGCACCTCAAGCTGGTGCGCCATTAGTAACAGGGTTACTAATGGCGCATATGTGGGTGGTGCGCCATTAGTAACCTGGGACCAGCTAGATATTTTGGACAGCCACACCTACACACTCACTTTCCCCACTTCATTCTCTCCACCTCCCTCCAAGCTTGTGTCGGCTGCCTCCTCCTCCTCACCTCATTTGCACCATAGATTCATCAAATTAAGTGGTTAAATTACCTTTTTTTGATAGGTAAGTAAGGGGAAAGCTATCTTTATGTTGTAGATCTACTTTTTTCTCCCTCCAACAACGTGCACATGCACTTTTTATGGCCTAGCTAGATCTATGTATGTTTGTGGTGTTGCATATGTTTGTGGTGTTGCATATATGTTTGTGTTTGCAGGTACCGGTATTTGAAATGCGATAGTTGCCAATATTTTGCCGGAATGTTGATTCATTTCCGTTTCGGCGAGAATTTTGGCACTATGCATTCTTTTTGGTCCTATTTTTAGGGAAAGTCATGCCAAATTTTTTCTTGGTTCTAAAATATCATTTTGCTCTACCCCGCAGGCGACCATGGTCCGCACGATGACCGAAGGCATCGTGAATAGGTTTTTGAGCTCCGCGAAGGCCGAGATGCTTCAAAAGAACGAGACGGAGATAAGATGTCCGTGTCGAAGATGCAAGCTGAAGAGCCTTATTGCGGACCCGGATTCCGGGCAGGTGCGGGACCACCTGCTCTTGCGTGGTTTCATGGATGGCTATCGGTGGCAAGGTGATGAAGATGACTATGAAGTCGTCCATGGGGGCCGGGCAAGAAATGAGGAAGGGCAACAAGACAAGTACCACCGCGGCGAGGGCGGGCGAGAAGACGAAGAATCTCCAGGACATGATCACGACGGTGATGCTGTACACAGTCATCATGTAGAAGATGTCGACATGATGATGAGGAAGATCAAGATGAAGGGCATGATCATGAAGATGAAGATGCCGGAGCAGACGACGATGGAGGCTGGGTGCAGGACCCTCATATTCAAGAGCTGCTTCTCAAGCAGACGGATAACGCAAGAGCTGCCGCCCGAGAGAAAGCCAAGCTGGATCAACTGGAGATAGACGCGGTTACTCCATTGTATGAAGGATGCAGGCCCGAGGATACCCGCCTGAAAGTAACGCTCATGGCTCTGGAGATGAAGGTAAAACACAAAATGACCGACGCATGCTTCGACGAGAACATGTCATTCTGGCACGAACGTCTTCCCAAGGGGAACAAGTGCCCGACCAGTTTTGAGGAGGCGAAGAAAATCATGTGTCCTCTGGATTTACCGCACATGAAATACCAGAAATACCATGTGTGCATGAACAATTGCATCATTTATCGGGACGAGCACGCGGAGTCTACCATATGTCCGGTGTGCGGCGTCACTCGATACAAGAAGAGGAAGAAAGCTCCTCGAAAAAGTGGTGTGGTACTTTCCGATCACTCCTCGTCTGCAGCGGTATTTCACGGACCCTAAGGTAGCAAAGCTCCTGCGTTGGCACGCGGATAGGGAGGAGAAGAAGCGAGAAGATGACGAAATGATCCGGAGATAAATAAAAAAGACAAGATGCTGAGTCACCCTAAGGAGCGCAGTGGCAAGCGTTGAACTTCGAACACCCAGAATTTGGGAACGATCCAAGGAACATCGTGCTGGGCGCGAGCACCGATGGAGTCAATCCGTTTGGCAGCCAGAGAAGCACACATAGCACCTGGCCTGTGTTTGTGTGGATGTACAACCTTCCCCCCTGGTTGTGCATGAAGAGGAAGTACATTCACATGAGTATGCTAATTGAAGGACCGAAACAACCAGGGAACGACATCAATCTGTATCTGGGGCTGCTGAAAGAGGAGCTAGACACGCTGTGGAAAACGCCAGCCAATACGTGGGACGCCACAGAGAAAGAATATTTCCCTATGAGAGCCGCACTGCTCACGACGGTGCACGACTATCTCGGTTGGATATCTCGCGGGGAGGTGGTCCACTTTTTCTGGATGCGTCAGGTGCATGGATGACACAACGTATCGCCAGCTAGATAGAGATCCCGGGTCTTCGAAAACCGTGTTCATGGGACATCGAAGGTGGCTTCGCGACGATGACCCATGGAGAAAACGCAAGGATCTGTTCGATGGTGAAACCGAACCCCGAACGCCCGCGTACGAGGAGCGGCGAGGAAATAGATGAGCTGTTGAAAAATTGGAAAGATGCCCACTGCCGGGAAAGAAGCAAAAGGCGCCAGAGCCGGGAAAGAAGCGAAAGGCGCCAGAGCCGCTGCTGAAGGTATGGAAAACGAGGTCTGTTTTCTGGGACTTGCCGTACTGGAAGATCCACCGTGTGCCTCACAGCCTTGATGTCATGCATATCACGAAGAACGTGTGCGAGAGTCTGCTTGGTACCCTGCTCAACATGCCAGAGAGGACCAAAGATGGGCCGAAAGCAAGGGCAGACTTGAAATCAATGGGCATCAGGGAGGAGCTTCACGCTAAGATGATGATGATGATGAGGCGAAGCAGGACACGGAAAGTCGTCGCAAAGGCAAAAAGGCCAAGAAGACCGGAAATGACTACCCTCCCGCGTGCTTCACTCTAAGTCAGGAGGAGATCGAGCAGTTTTTCACCTGCCTCGTAGGAGTAAAACTTCCTTACGGTTACGCGGGGAAGATAAGCAGATACCTAGACCCAGCGAAGCAGAAGTTCAGCGGGATGAAGTCTCACGACTGTCACGTGCTGATGACGCAGATACTTCCAGTTGCAATCCGTGGGATCATGGACGCGCACGTCCGTGAAACGCTATTTGGCCTATGCAACTTTTTCGACGTCATCTCTCGGAAGTCGGTTGGCGTGAGGCAACTCAGAAGGCTACAGGAAGAGATCGTGGTGATACTATGCGAGCTTGAGATGTACTTCCCGCCCGCATTCTTCGACGTTATGGTGCATCTGCTGGTCCATATCGTGGAGGATATCATCCAACTCGGGCCGACGTTCCTGCACAGCATGATGCCGTTCGAAAGGATGAATGGTGTCATCAAAGGATACGTTCGCAACATGTCACGTCCAGAGGGAAGCATAGCCAGGGGCTTTCTGACCGAAGAGTGCATCTCCTACTGCACGAATTATCTAGGCATCGAGAACCCCGTTGGTCTGCCCGTCAACAGGCACCTCGGCAGGCTCGCTGGATGGGGTCACCGTGAGGGTCGCCGCGAAATGCATGTCGACTTCGAGGGTCGACTCGCCGACTTTGAAAGAGCAAACCTAGTCGCGCTACAACACATAGACGTGGTCGATCCTTGGGTGGTAGAGCACAAAACCTTTATTGAGAAGACGTACAATGACCGAGGCCAACAGAGGACGGACGGAGATATAATCAAAGAGCACAACTCATGTTTCACGTGTTGGTTCAAGCAGAAGCTTCTGTCGTACCCTTTACATGAGGATTCTTCCGCGGAAGAACAACTCATATTCGCCTTGTCACAGGGCGCCGAGCACAACCTGATGACCTATGAGGCGTACGATATCAACGGCTACACATTCTACACCGAGGACAAGGACATGAAGAGCGATGGTTATCAGAACTCCGGGGTAACGATGGAATCCTACACCGGTAACGACAAGGACAGATACTACGGAAGGATCGAGGAGATCTGGGAGCTGAGCTACGCTGGAGAGAAGGTCCCGATGTTCCGTGTCAGATGGGCCAAGAGCGTCCTAAAAGAAGACCGGTATTTCACCACCATGGTTATACCCGAAGCCAAATCCAAGACCGCGGGCGCAAACGTCACCGCGAAAAATGAGCCATGGGTACTGGCTTCCCAAGTGGACCAATGCTTCTTCATTACCGACCCGTCAAAGCCCAGTCGTGTTGTCGTGAGGAGAGGCAAAAGGAAGATCATCGGAATGGATGGAGTCGCAATGAGCAAGACTTCGACAAGTACGGCGACCCGAAGATGGAACATGACGACGACGATGAAGTAGCAGCATACACCACAAGAAGAAGCAGGACCACCCTACCTAAAGGACGTCCGTTCCACAGAAGAACTCCATTTGCGAAAAAGAAGGGCAAGAAGATTGTGAACAGATAGCTAGCTAAGATCGATTGTATTTAAATTGTAGCCTTCATTTCTCGATTGTATTTCATGGGCACTTTTTGAACTCATGAATATTTTTAAATTTCATGGGCACTTTTTGAATTCATGAATATTTTTTCAAATTTGATGATATTTTTTCATATTCAATATGAAAAAATATTGAATATTCATGAGGACACTCGATCTTGATCCCCCTCCATCTCGATCGCTATCCCCCCTCGCCAGATCCACCTCGCCGCCGAGCACCCCCCGCACCCTGCCCCGCTCCACCGTCGCCGATGACCCCCAGCACCCTCCCCCGTTCCACCGTCACAAAATGAATGCAACTAAAAATCCAAAAAAACAAATTTAATTATATTTTCAAATAACAAATTTGATGATATTTTCAAATATTCATAAATATTTTCAAATAACAAATTTGATGATATATTTTAAAAAATTATTACTGTTTATATAAAATTATTACTGTTTCATATTCATATTCATTTTCTAAAAAAATATTAGATGCAACAAAAAAATTACTTATGGCGCACCGCTGGCTGGTGCGCCATTGATATCTAAAAAAAGATTACTTATGGCGCACCGTCCCGGGGGTGCACCATTGCTATAAAAAACATTCTAATGGCGCACCGCCAGGGGGTGCGCCATTAGTAATCTTCCCCCCTATAGCGAGTCGTCCGATCCCTTCGTCCCTCCCTCGCCAGATCCACTCCCCCCTCGCCACACCCTCGCTGTAACATCCCAAATTTTCAATTTGGAATGTTATACACTAGATCATCATTGCATATCATATTTTTGCATTTTGGTTGATCCTAGAAATTTCACGCAACTCAAGGACCCTCGGAGAGAGTTGGGGATTTCGTTATTTTCATATTTGAGTTTTCTCAAATTTTGAAAATAGGATCATTTGATTTTATTTATTTTATCTTCAATTATTTCTATTACAAAAATATGAGAGAGGGAATAAAATGACTTTCCCAAAATAAAGAAATATTGAGGATTTAATAAAAAAATCAAATAAGATTTTATTTTGGTTTTATTTGCTATTTTATTTGAATTTAGGAAAAATGCGCGTTTTTCAAAATTGCATTTAGGCCCCAAATAAATGTTCATCCTGTGCGGCTTAATTTTAGAAGCCGGCGAAAATTTATTTCAGGAATTTTGGAGTCCGTTTAGTATTCCTTTTTCTTTTCTGAGCGTAATTATTTATTTAAAAAAACGCGAACCGACCTACGGGCAGTATCCGGCCAGGACTCCCTGGCCGGGGCTTTATATAGTGCGCCCCGGGGCCTGAGCAGCCCAAGCCGCCGCCCCCACCCTACGCCGCCGGCCGCCGTTTTTTTTCTTCAGAAAACCGTTGGTTTTCACCAGTTTTTTTAGTTTTTTTAGATTCGTTTATTAGATAGATTAGTTTTTTTCTTTGGTTTAGTTAACTAGCGAGCGTTCGCTCATTCATTTGTTTTAACGAACGTGTTCTTCGTTTAGATCCAGATAACGAACGTTCGTTTGTTAATCTGTTCGTCCTTTTTTCTTTTTCTCGGATTTATTCTGCGATTTTTCTGATCGCGATTCTGATTCGATTTTCGTTCTAGTATAACTTTTCGCTCGTTTATCAGAATCAGGCGATCCAAGCGCCTGGAGTTTCGTCTCGAAACCCTCTTTCCGTTTAACCAACTCAAACAAGTTTTTTCCTCTGTAAAATTTGACCTAGATCCAGAATAATAAACGAAGCTTGTTCTTTTGCCGTTTGTCTTTCGTTGCTTCGTTCGGTTTGATTCTTTTTGCCAACCGGAGTTCTTAAGTTGAACTTTCTGGTTAGATCTCTTATTTGAGTTTTACCTGTGCATTAGTTGAGTACTTATTTTATGCTTGTTTGTTTGCGATAGAGTACCCGGAGTGCGCCGCTTGCTACTTCGAATCGCTATGTTTTGCAGATCATCAGCAAGGCAAGTAACACTTTGATCATACTTCCTATTACCCAGTTTTTATTGCATTAGATCAATCCTCACACATTGCATGATTAGGATCTAATTAAATTGTGGGTTTGGGAAGTAGATGAGGTAGAACCTATTACTGTTATTATCAAACCTTTGGGAGTTACTTCTATGTTTTCTTATTATGCCATGCTATGCTAGTAGACGTGGATTGGGTGAGTGTATCCATGACAGATGTGAGTTTGTTAAATTAATGGTTTATCTAAGGTGGCAACTTAAATACACATCTGGGTGCATTGAGGCACCTGGGTATTCCAGCGATTGCCTATTTTTCTTTTGGACCGCCACCCAGGCTCAAAGGGATCATCAGATTATTCATACTAGAAACTTCCGTGTGCAGCCACAAGCTATTATGGGCTCTAGCATAGTTGACTAAGTTATGCGAACTCTTTCAGTGGTAGACTAGCAGATGTAGGGGACAATAGGTGTAACGGTCTACCCGATCGTATGGTGCTAGCGCTTCTAAAAGACTATGTCTCGGTCATCCGTTTTGCAGTAGGGAAAACTTGGCTTTACGCAAAATGTAACCATAGAGCTTTCCACCAGCCAAATATGCATGTAGTATAGCCTTATTCTTCATTGCTCTCTATGTGTTACATTGCCAGCATATTCCATGTGCTGACCCGTTTCGGGCTGCAACGTTC
>NC_053022.1:242346722-242358261 GCF_003073215.2 Triticum urartu | reverse complement strand
CAGCTAGGCCGGGGGCTCCCCTTTTAATTTGCTTTTGTCCTTTTTCCTTTTCTTTTATTTCTATTAAAAAGGATAGCTACTGTTTTGGATGAAAACAAGGCATCAAATGATTTTTTTTGTTGAAAGTGAAACTTAGCAAATAATTCAGGCACAACGTTGTGGTGTTGCCTAAAATGTTTCAGGGCCAGTGGAATTGTTCAAGCATTTTTAGAAATTGAAAAGGTCAATTTAAATGTTGCTGGAGCGCTGAATTAATTCCCATGGGCATTCTGAAGAGGTTAGCTTCAACATGACAGTGACCAGGGAAATTTATAGGATAAGGTGAACATTTTAGTTTTACTGCTCAAGAAAATAATTCATTCGACTTATTTTAAAAAGGAAAAAGGCTTTGATTTCTCGGACAAGTGGCAAGCTGCATAGTAACCATGATGACATGGCCGCCATTAGGGGGAGATTACTGTAGCATGATTCTCGGGGTGTTACATAGGCTGAGGTTGGATCCACCCTTTTTAGGGTCGTCAGAATTGTACCGAGGCTTCGGATTATGCACATGACGATTTTTGGCTTCGTAGTGTGCTATTACGAAGTTTGCCGCCTCCTCAGTGATGAATGCCTCAGCCATCGATGCTTCAATTCTACGTTTGTTTTTACATTTTTCTCGAAGCGTCTTCTGCATCCTCTCAGTTGGGTAGCACCAATGATTTTGCACGGGCCTCCCCAATCTTGCCTCGGTTGGGAGATGCAAAATCAAATGCTGCATTGGATTAAAGAAGCCCGGTGGAAAGATCATCTCTAACTTGCAGATCCACTCCGGTGCCAACTCTTCCATTTCTTCTAGCACGCCAGGCGATAGTTCTTTCGCACAAAGAACACTGAAGAAATAGCTGAGTTCTGCCAGTACTAGCCATTCATCCTCAGGGATGAAGCTACGCAACATCACCAGCATTACCCGCTCAATCCATATGTGCCAATCATGACTCTTGAGACCAAATATTTTCAATTCATCAAGATTCGCTCCCCTCTTTAGATTCACTGCATACCCATCGGGGAACATCAACTGCTATTGCACCCACAAGATAATTTCCCTCCTAGCTGGCCTTCCAAGATTGAACCATGCCTTTGGCTTCGTCCAATTCTGCTTTCCTTTCGGTTCTTTCATGTTTTGTAACGACCTATCACATAGCGCCTCCAGATCGACTCCGTCCTTAGTATTATCCTTTGACTTCCCATCTATGCCGAACAATGTACCAAAAAGTGCCTCGGCGATATTCTTCTCAGTGTGCATCTCATCGATGTTGTGTGGGCAAAGGAGGTCTTTGAAGTAAGGCAGATCCCATAAGCATGTTTTGTGAGTCCAGGCATGCTTAGAATTATACCCCTTGAAGTACCCTGGACGCTCTGGATCTGGCTCGAGAGCGTTTAACTCATCCAGGGTCTGTTGGCCTGTCAATGCAGGTGGTGCAGAGTTTTTGACAACTCTACCTCTGATGAAGTTCTTCTTGTCTTTCCTCAACTTATGGCGAGGATCCAGGAACTGTCTATGCATGTCGAAGCAAGAAAACTTGTGACCGGCCTGAAGCCAATGAAACTCAAGAGCTCCCTTGCATGTGGGGCACGAGAACCTTCCATGCACACACCAGCCAACGAATAGCGCATACGCCGGCAAGTCGTGCGTCGAGTACATGTACCAAACACGCATTATGAAGTTCCGTTTGCTATAGGCATCGTATGTCTTGAACCCCTTATCCCAGGCTTCTTGCAATTCGTCCTTAAGCGGCTGCATGTACACATTCATATTTTTCCCCGGATAGTTGGGCCCTGGAATTCTCAACGTCAGGAAAATGTTCTTTCTTTGCATAATCTGTCCGGGGGGAGATTGAGTGGAAAGACAAATACGGGCCAACAACTGTATTGGGCTGCCGTCATACCAAACACACTAAACCCATCCATGTTGATGCTGACTCGAGGATGCCTCAGATCTGCCGCTTTGTTAGCATGTAATTCATCAAACTTTTTCCACGCAACACCATCCAATGTGTGTACCATCATCAGATTCACATCTGCATCTAGTTCGGTTATTTTGCCTGTTTTGTGCCATGTCATCTGTCTGGCCCTCTCTTCGACGATGAAAAGACGTTGAAGTCTTGGTACGATTGGCATATACCGAAGAACACTAACGGGGATTTTGGTCTGTGTCTTCTCACGCATACCGTTGTCTATCACAATATACCTGGAAGACTTGCAAATGGGACAATAGTTCAAGTCTGCATAGTCAAGCCTAAATAAGGCACATCCTTTCTCACAGGCATGTATCTTCTCATAGGGCATCTTCAGTGCACGGAGGATTTTGTCCAACTGGTATAGGTTTGCAGGCATTACATGGCCCTTGGGTAGAAAGTGTCCAAATACTGTCATAATTGCATCATAGCATTCTCTGCCCAAGTTGAACTGAGCCTTCAGAGCCATTACTTGTGAGATGGCATCCAACTGACAAAGCTCAGTGTGCTCGTGGAGCGGACGTTTTGAAGACTCCAACATTTCATTGAAGGCCTTTGCAGATTCCTCCATCTCCTCATCCGAATCCCGAGCATCATCATAGTCTTGCACCATGTTTTCCATCCCAGTACCATGCTCATCGGTGCGACGATGATCCACCTCAGGTCGGTCAAGTTGGGCAGACTCACCATGAAATGTCCACATCGTATAATCGGGCATAAAACCACTCTTCTGCAGGTGTTTGCCCATTTCAGCCTCTGTCCTCTTTTCCCAATTGCCGCACCAGAAACAGGGGAACCAGGTTTTCCTTTGGCCATTTGCAAATGTGGCTTGCACAAACCCCTTGGTTTTTGTGAACCATTCAGCGCTCCATTTGTTTTGACCAGTGTGACCGGTATACATCCACGCACGATCACTCATCTTGACTTTCAGAGCTACTGGACACACAACAATTATATATGTAATTCACCATGCATATATTCATCAGTTGATCTACTTTGTCAATTTTATTACGTCCATGCAACCTACACTCTAATAGGTAATGATAGGTCCTAATCCCACCCGAGTATGTGTAGATTGGGTTCATTTTCCCATGCTATGCTCCGGATCCGACGCAAAATTTCGGCAGCACCTCTCCGCTGTTCTCCTGATACATGTCTCTGCAATAAACAGAGAGGATGTGTACCGGGAGAACAACAGGGGAGGCACTGACGAAATTTATGCGTCGGATCCGGAGCAAAGCATATGGGAAAACGAACCCAATCTACACATACTCGGGCTGTCCATGGATAGTGTTGGACAATTCGAAAGAATCAAGGTTATAAATATGCAAATGCATGCATATTTATAACTATGACGCTTTCGAACGGGAGACACATATTGGTTACGCATACTGATGATTCAAGACACATATATAGCTAGCTATCAAGTTTCATCGGCACGAACACCGGAATAGAGCAAATAATTAATGGGGGAGGAGGACATTTCATTTGTGCTCACCCCAACGAACGAAGGGGCAGAGCTCGTCAAACGCACGGCGAGGTCGTCGAACACCAAACCTCGCAGCGATGAAACAACTGCACATTTAAATCTACCCGATCAACACAATTATATATGATGTTTTTCATAACAAAATCGAAAAATATATGACCTAACTAATAATTCACAAATATATGACCCCGTCGGCCTCTGGAAGGCCAAAGAACACCTTTTCGGGAGGTGTCGGGGTCGGGGTGTCCTGTCGGTGTCGGGGTGCCGTGCCGGGGTCGGGGTGCTGTTTCGGGGTCGGGGTGTCGTGTCGATGTCGGGGTGTCGTGTCGATGTCGGGGTGGTCGGGGGTCGGGGGTGTGTGTCGGGGTCGGGGGTCGGGGTCGGGGTGTGGTCGGGTGTCGGGGGTCGGGGGGGTCGGGGTGTGGGGTCGGGGTGTTTCTTCTTTTTCTTTCTTTCTTTCTTCTTCTTTCTTTCTTCTTCTTCTTCTTTCATCTTTTTTCTACTTTTTTACTTCTTTTCGTTCTTCTTTTCTTCTTCTTCTACTTCTTTTCTTCTTCTTCTTCTTCTTCTTTTTTCATCTTTTTTCTACTTCTTTTCTTTTCTTCCTTTCTTCTTCTTCTACTTCTTTTTTTTTTCTTTTTTCATCTTTTTTCTACTTCTTTTCTTTTCTTCTTCTTCTACTTCTTCTACTACTTCTACTTCTTCTAATTCTTTTCTAACACTAACACTAACACAATCTAGCACTAACAATTAAACAGCAAAAAAATGAAAAAACAGAAGAAAAAAAGAAGCGTCCCTCACCGGAGCAATGGGACGGTCGGCGGGGGCGGTGCCGGGGGGCCGGGCGGCGGAGCAGTGGCGGGGGCGGGGGCGGCGGGTGGGGGGGGCGGGGGGGGGGGCGGGGGGGGGGGGGGGGGGGGGGGGGGGGGGGGGGGGGGGGGGGGGGGGGGGGGGGGGGGGGGGGGGGGGGGGGGGGGGGGGGCGGGGGGGGGGGGGGGGGGGGGGGGGGGGGGGGGCGGCGGGGTGGGGATCTGGTGGGCGTCGGGGAGGAGAGAGGGAGAGCAGAGAGAGTAGACGGGCGGGGGTGGGGCCGTTAGTTAGCTGCCCTTTGCCGTCCGCCGCTCTTTGCCGTCCGCCTTTATCTCCTCTTTGCCGTCTGCTAGCGGACGGCAAAGAGGTGGGGCGTTAAGTTTTTTCTAAACGGGCTGGGGGTGGGGGCCACTCTCTCTTTGCCGTCAGCCAGCTGACGGCAAAATTCTTTGCCGTCAGCTGGCTGATGGCAAAGGCCTATTTTGCCGTCCGGCGTTGCTTTGTCGTATGCTTTTGGTAGCTGATGGCAAAGAGCTTCTTTGCCGTCTGCAGCAGACGCAAAGAGCTGGCAGATGGCAAGTAGCTGATTCCAGTAGTGTAAGTGAGCATACGGTAAACTTTCCGAGGAAACAACCTTCATAGTATCAACTCTATTGGAGCAGCGGCGACGCGGGTGGCGGCGCGGCGCGGTGGCGGGGTGTCGGCGGGTGGGGTGGGGCGGAGGGTGGGCGGGGACGGGGTGCAAGTGGGGCCGGTGGCGGTGGCCGGGGCGGCGAGGACAAGATAAAAGGTGCAAGGTGGTGGGAAGTGGGGCGGAGCGGGTGCGGGTGGCGTTCGTCCAGAGGCGGCGGGAGAGCGGCGGGGCGGAGCAGCGCGGGGTGCCGGGCGGCAGCAGCCGCGGCGGCAGGGCGGCGGGTGCGGGGTGTCGGCGGGTGGGGTGGCGGAGGTGGGTGGGCGACGGGGCAAGTGGGGCGGTGCGGGGGCGGCGCCGGTGGGTGGCGCAGGGCAAGGGGCGGGGCGAGGCGGAGTGCGGGGGCGTCGCCAGAGGTGCGGGTGCGCGGGCGGGGCGGGTGCGGGGCGGCGCCGGGTGCGGGGGCGGCGGTGCGGGGGCGGCGCCCGGCGGCGGGGGCGGCGGTGGGTGGGGATCTGGTGGGCGTCGGGGAGGAGAGAGGGAGAGCAGAGAGAGTAACGGGCGGGGGGTAGGGGGCCGTTAGTTACGCTGCCCTTTGCCGTCCGCCGCTCTTTGTCGTCCGCCTTTATCCCTCTTTGCCGTCTGCTATTAGACGGCAAAGAGGTGGGGCGTTAAGTTTTTTTCTAAACGGGCTGGGGGTGGGGGCCCCCTCTCTCTTTGCCGTCAGCCAGCTGACGGCAATGAATCTTTGCCGTCAGCTGGCTGACGGCAAAGAGATGGCTGATGGCAAAGGCCTATTTTGCCGTCCGGCGTTGCTTTGTCGTATGCTTTTGGGTAGCTGATGGCAAAGAGCTTCTTTGTCGTCTGCTGCAAAGTAGCTGATTCCAGTAGTGTAATGAGCATACGGTAAACTTTCCGAGGAAACAACCTCAAGTTCATAGTATCAACTCTATTGGAAAAATTCCATCGATTATATTTGGAGGTTTTGAATTTCCTCTTCCTACTGTCAAGAAGAAATATTATATACTTATTATTGGGGATGTGCATATCCCCGTTGAGGTAACCTAGTGTTATTCGAAATTTCTCCGGTTTCATGTTAATCGGAATGAGTTTGTTAACAAGACTTGATCAACCTTGTTAGTGGATTCCTTTTGATGATCATGAGATGGATAAAACTAGAAGCACAAACTTCTGTACCCTCTCTATACTTTCTGTTATTTAGTTGAAATAAAGTAAAAATAGTATTTTTCTGTCTGTTTCCTGATTTATCCGTGTAATATAAAAATATCCAGAAAATAAAAGTCCTCGGAATGATATGCCAATTTAATATGATTTTTTCAGGAATATTTGAGGATTTATGGTGCAAAAATTACCGCGGGGGAGCTACCACCTGGCCACGAGGGTGGAGAGCGCGCCCTACCCCCTTGCCTCGTGGGCCCACGGTGGCCCTCCTCCACTTATTCCTGCACCCATCCTCTTCTTCTTCCTCCCCCAAACACGAAAAACCAACTCAAGCACGAGTTCTAGGCCACTTTGCTGTAATTTTCGATCTCCTTGCTTAAAGCACCCCTCGCAAAACTGCTTGGGGAGATTGTTCCTTGGTATGTGACTCCTCCATTGGTCCAATTAATTTTTGTTCTAGTGCTTTATTCATTGCAAATTTGTGCTGCATAGGTGACCATGTTCTTGAGCTTGCATGTCAAATTTATATGGTTCCAAGTAGTTCTAATGCTTGATATAGGCTCCAGGCACTTGTAGGAGTAGTTGCTATCAGTTTTATTGAAGTTGGTTCACTTTTTTTTGAAGTTACTAAAAATTTCAGAAATTTTTCAGAGAAAAACAATATGCTTAGGAAGATGTTTCAAGGTGGTTCGTCTAAGAAACAAGGACCCAGGCTTGCTATGCGTGATGCTGACGAGGAACCACCAAGAGACGCTCTAGTGCGGCCTTGCGAATGGCCGTCGGAAAATTTTATGGATCGTGCAGGAATTAAAGAAGAATTTAACGCATATTTGCATAATGCCGGTCTTGAGGACTTTGAGGCAGACAAATGCCCACAGTATCATGATCTCACTAGTTCATTTGTGAGGAGGTTTGAGTTTTCATCTTCGCGTAATTCTCCTTCTGTCATGTTTGATCTTTATGACAAATCTTATACCATGGACTTAGAGGATTTTACTTTTGCTTGCAAACTCCCACAATGGGGTAGTATTATTGATCCCCGTAAATCTGAATTTATAAACTTTCTTGCTAGTATAACTGTGGGAGAATCTAGAGATATAACACAAGCTACCATAGGGAGCATTCACTTTCCTGCTATACATTATTTTGCTCTCCTCATAGGTAGATGCATAAATGCTAAGGATGAAGCATGTCACATGTGTGTCCCTGACCTTAGCATTCTCAGGAGTGCTGTGTTAGGAGACCAATCTTATCATATGGGAGCCATTGTAGCTCGTAGGTTGCATCATAATAGATATAACGGAGATTTCTTTGGAGGAATTTATGCAACCCTCTTAGCTAATTTTCTTGAGATAGACGTTCGTGAAGGAGACATGGAGTTGCCTCCTACTTATTTAGATTTTGATTCTATGGTTTCCCACCAGTTTGTCGAGAGGCCTGAATCACCTCTTTTATATCGACTAATCTTTAACAAACGGCATGTTGTCCGTATTACTCTCCCTGCTCCTGCCTTCTTTGATTACCAGGCAAATGGAAGATATACTATTACCAGAGAGGAGGCAGATGAGTACGAGAGGAGAGCGGAGGCAGCTCGACTCCACGCTGCAGCTCAAGAGGCGATAGCCGCTGCATCGTAGTACAATCCCAACTATTCTTTGTCGTAGTACGACCCCAGCTACACCTACGGGTATCCGCCAGGCTATCCCTAGCAATAAACCAACTTAGGCCAAAAGCCTAAGCTTGGGGGAGTACGTATTTCTCACCGACATTACATTTATATTCACACACACTCATTGCTAGATGTCGGTGCTCATACTCTTTCACTGTAATATCCATGCTAGTTTATTTTCTTTTTCCTGCTTTCTTGTTGTGTGTTTGTTAAACCTTAAGAAAAACAAAAAAAATTAGTAGTAGTTTATTTTTCTGCTGTAGTAGTAGTAATTAAAAAGAAAAACCAAAAATATATTTCCCGTTCTTCTTTTGCTTGTTGGGAGCTTTCCCGTGTAAATAGTTTTATTTCTTTTCTTTTCTTTGGGGGTCAGTAGGAGAAGACCATGATTAAATTGTTAAAGTGGCTCTTACATGCATTATTGTTGATTTAACCCAGAGCCCATATTGCCTTGTCTTCTCCTGTTTATTGAATGCTCGCAGATTCCAGCTTAGTCAAATGCACGTGCACTCTTATTATTATTCACATCGTTCGGTCGTGCAAGTGAAAGGCAATTATGAAGATATATGATGGACTGACTGAGATGAGAAAAACTGGTATGGACTCGACCTTTTTTCCTTTTGTAAATATGATGAGTTCATCGTTCTTGATTCAGCTTATTATGAATAAACATGTTTGCAATGACAATTAGAGATCGTAGTTGCTTCTGCCATGCTTGATTAGCTATGAGTTATAATGGTTTACCTTGCGTGCCAACATGCTATTGAGATGGTTGTGATGTGGTATGATGGGGTGGTATCCTCCTTTGAATGATTTAAGTGGCTTGACTTGGCACATGTTCACGCATGTAGTTGAAACAAATCAACATAGCCTTCACGATATTTATGTTCATGGTGGATTATATCCTACTCATGCTTGCATCCAATGTTTATTAATTTTAATGCATGTACATGGCTGTTTTCGCTCTCTAGTTGGTCGCTTCCCAGTCTTTTGCTAGCCTTCACTTGTACTAAGAGGGAATACTGCTTGTGCATCCAATCCCTTAAACCCCAAAGTTATTCCACATGAGTCCACTATACCTTCCTATATGCGGTATCTACCTACCGTTCCAAGTAAATTTGTATGTGCCAAACTCTAAACGTTCAAATAAACATTCTGTTTTGTATGCTTGAATAGCTCATGTATCAACCAAGGCTTCCCTTATCTTCCATGTTAGGCGGGTTATTCTCAAGAGGAGTGGACTCCGCTCCTCACTCACGAGAAAATGGCTGGTCACCGGGATGCCCAGTCCCATGCTTTATGCAAATTAAATCAAAATTAATTGCAAACAAAACTCCCCCTGGGACCTGATGTTTGTTGGAGGCACTCGTTGTTTCGAGCAAGCCGTGGATTGATGCTTGTTGGTGGAGGGGGATTATAAAATTTACCATTCTGTTTGGGAACCGCCTATAATGTGTGTGACATGGAAGATACCGCCATCTCTTAGTTGTTATGTTGACAATGAAAGTATACCACTCAAAATATTATTTATCTCTATTTCAAAACCGAGCTCTAGCACCTCTACAAATCCATGCTTCCCTCTGCGAAGGGCCTATCTATTTACTTTTATGTTGAGTCATCACCCTCTTATTAAAAGCACTAGCTGGAGAGCACAGCTGTCATTTGCATTCATCACTATTAATCTATATTGGGTATGACTATGATTGGATCTCTTTTACCATGAATTACAATATCTAGTCAGTCCTTGATCTTTAAAGGTGCTCTGCATTTATGTTTTGCGGTCTCAGAAAGGGCTAGCGAGATACCATCTTGTTATATCATATTATGATTCTTTTGAGAAAGTGTTGTCATCCCAGATTTATTATTATGACTCGTTAGTTGATTATGCTATTGATATGAGTGATCATGAGACCTGAGAATTATTTCAAATGTGGTTAGTTATAATCTTTGCTGAAAACTTGAATGCTGGCTTTATATATTTACAACAAGAAGAGCAAACAGAGTTTGTAAAAGTTTTTCTTTTTCTCTTTCAGTTTGTCAACTGAATTGCTCGAGGACAAGCAAGGGTTTAAGCTTGGGGGAGTTGATACGTCTCCGTCGTACCTACTTTTCCAAACACTTTTGCCCTTGTTTTGGACTCTAACTTGTATGATTTGAATGGAACTAACCGGGACTGACGCTGTTTTCAGCAGAATTGCCATGATGTTGTTTTATGTGCAGAAAACAAAAGTTCTCGGAATGACCTGAAACTCCACGGAATATCTTACAATAAATAATAAAAAATCCTCGCCAAAGATGAAGACCAGGGGGCCCACACCCTGTCCACGAGGGTGGGGGCGCGCCCTAGGTCGTGGGCCCCCTGGAGACCTTACGACGCTAACTCCAACTCTATATATTTGCTTTCGGGGAGAAAAAAATAGAGGAGAAGAAATCATCGCGTTTTACGATACGGAGCCGCCGCCAAGCCCTAAAACCTCTCGAGAGGGCTGATCTGGAGTCCGTTCGGGGCTCTGGAGAGGAGGATTCGTCGCCGTCGTCATCATCAACCATCCTCCATCACCAATTTCATGATGCTCACCGCCGTGTGTGAGTAATTCCATCGTAGGCTTGCTGGACGGTGATGGGTTGGATGAGATTTATCATGTAATCGAGTTAGTTTTGTTAGGGTTTGATCCCTAGTATCCACTATGTTCTGAGATAGATGTTGCTATGACTTTGCTATGCTTAATGCTTGTCACTAGGGCCTGAGTGCCATGATTTCAGATCTAAACCTATTATGTTTTCATGAATATATGTGAGTTCTTGATCCTATCTTGCAAGTCTATAGTCACCTACTATGTGTTATGATCCGGCAACCCCAAAGTGACAATAATTGGGACCACTCCCGGTGATGACCATAGTTTGAGGAGTTCATGTATTCACTATGTGCGAATGCTTTGTTCCGGTTCTCTATTAAAAGGAGGCCTTAATATCCCTTAGTTTCCATTAGAACCCTGCTGCCACGGGAGGGTAGGACAAAAGATGTCCTGTAAGTTCTTTTCCATAAGCATGTATGACTATATTCGAAATACATGCCTACATTACATTGATGAATTGGAGCTAGTTCTGTGTCACCCTATGTTATGACTGTTACACGATGAACCACATCCGGCATAATTATCCATCACTGATCCGATGCCTACGAGCTTTCCACATACTGGTTTACGTTTATTTACTTTCCCGTTTATACTGTTGCAATCACTACAAAATACCAAAAACATTGCTTTTACTTTCATTGCTCTTTTGCTACCGTTACCACCACTATCATATTACTTTGCTACTAAACGCTTTGCTGCAGATACTAAGTTTCCAGGTGTGGTTGAATTGACAACTCAGCTGCTAATACTTGAGAATATTCTTTGGCTCCCCTTGTGTCGAATCAATAAATTTGGGTTGAATACTCTACCCTCGAAAACTGTTGTGATCCCCTATACTTGTGGGTTATCAACCTACTAGTACCAATCCCGGACTTGGAGACAAGAATTGGATACAAGAGATGAACTAGGGTTTTGAGAGGAGATGGTGCTGGTGAAGATGTTGATGGAGATTGCCCTCTCCCGATGAGAGGAGCGTTGGTGATGACGATGGCGATGATTTCCCCCTCCCGGAGGGAAGTGTCCCCTGCAGAACAGCTCTGCCGGAGCCCTAGATTGGTTCCGCCAAGGTTCCGCCTCGTGGCGGCGGAGTCTCGTCCCGAAAGGTTGCTTATGATTTTTTCCTTG
>NC_053022.1:242332462-242345722 GCF_003073215.2 Triticum urartu | reverse complement strand
TATCCCAGTTTGTGCTAGCCTTCTTAAGGCAAACTTGTTTAACTTATGTCTGTACTCAGATATTGTTGCTTCCGCTGACTCGTCTATGATCGAGCTCTTGTATTCGAGCCCTCGAGGCCCCTGGCTTGTAATATGATGCTTGTATGACTTATTTTATTTGTAGAGTTGTGTTGTGATATCTTCCCGTGAGTCCCTGATCTTGATCGTACATGTTTGCGTGTATGATTAGTGTACGATTGAATCGGGGGCGTCACAAGTTGGTATCAGAGCCGACTGCCTGTAGGAATCCCCCTTCCAAATTCCTTGGCCGAAGTCGAGTCTAGTCAGTGAAAACTGTTTACTAACATGGTTGTGTGGCTTACGGGCCCACGTCGCCATTTGGGTGGTATTAGGATCTTTTATTCCTCGACCTATACTCTGGGACTCTGATCTCTCTTCTATTCGGGTTAAATGATTTTTCTAAAATCTAACTTTAGGTTCTCGAAAATACTTTCTCCCGGAGAGCCCCTTCAGTCCAGGTGATCGCCGGCTGCACCAGAAGATTTCGAAGATACTCTCCGATTTTCTCTCGAGACCTTATGCCCGTTGCTTTTGCAATTCCCGACCACCGATAAACCCTTATGGATAACTACTTACACTTGCCATTCATACGATCATCCCCCATTGATCTTGTTATTACAAGATACCCCGAAGTTTTCTCTATTGTTCCGAGAATACTTTGTGCCTACTGCCTAGCAGTTCTTTGCCACATGAATACCCCTTGAAATAAATCCTCGCACTTGTCGAGTATCCGCTCATCCCCAGTTGTTCTTGTGTTTCACAAAAGTCTTCAAAATACTATTCGATCTTCCGAAAATCCTCTGGAGCCTTTGGCTCTTGAAATTCTTGCTTGCTTGCATTATGGTTAATCCCATAAGTCTCGTAGTCTTATTGACATTCCTTGTCATTATCATATTGAGGCTATTGACTCAATATTTTTGCGAATACACGCAATCATCATTGATCCTTATAAACTACCTTTCCGGCTGAGCTGCCATTCTTTAACTGGAATTGGTTCTCGACCAATCCAATTGTCGTTGATTGTACCCTAAGGCTATTCAACTTATCCATCCCTAATCAGAGCATTGCTTCTGATCCCTTGATTTGGAAATCATAATTCCTTTGCATTTGACAATTGACTTAGTCAGTTGTTTCTATAATCTGATCTCCTTGCATTCTTCTTCCTCTAGGTGAGTACCGATGCTCACGTCAGATCCCTTGTGGACCACCAGAACCTTTATTGGATTTTATCCGACGACGTCCTTCACATTCAATAACTTTGTGAGTCTTTTCTCGGATAGATAATGCCTTGGGTAAATTGTATCCTCTGCTTTGTCAACCATGCTCTGCTATCGAGCTTGTGTTATTTACTCCTGAAGTTTGTGGTATATATTCCTAAGAGGCCCCGATGGGTTGGACATATGCCTTCTCTAATCTATGTGAACCCGGAAACTACTACGGGTCATACTCTACTAGTGTTATGTCAGATAAAATTTCAACACACAGCTTCGTTGAAGGCGAGAGGTGAATGGAAGGTTATACATTGAAGAAGTGGGAGTCGACCTTGAACTTTGTGATCATGCCCATGGACACGATGTAGATCCTACCACAGAAGCTTCTTGCGATACTAACTATTTCATTGGTACAATATCATCTGGTATCTGTGAATTTATCCTATGCAATCGTGGTTCCGACCATATTTTCTCTTTGATCCCATTTATCGGGCAAGTTTAATCACTTGTATTCTATGGATCAATACACCAGTCCAACCTTCACTTTGATCTTGTGTCGAGTATTACCCCGGGTATCTCGAGGATATCTTGCCATTGCACTACATCTTATAAACTTTGATGAAGCACTACCTTACCTTGTCTTTGCCACTTCATGGGTTCTGGGTTGTTTGTCGACCGAGAACACCGATAAGTGAATCGATGCTGCACTCCGATTCAATAACTCTAAGTAATTTTCGTGGCTTATGAGTTTAATAATCCTTCAAGTCATTCCTAGCCTGATCGGCTATATCATTATCGTGCTAAATTTTAACTGTGCTACCTGGTCCTTAATCCCGGAGCACAACTTCGATGATGAGCTAAGCTTATGTCGATCTTCCTCGTCACACCATTTCGCCATGAACAACTAGCTTGCTTTCGAGTTTGTGTCGTACCCATGTGTCGGTGTACTAAAGTAGGGGTACCCTTAGTACCCCGAACTTGTGCACGGGCAGTCGCAGCGTCCCGCGGCAAGGCCTGCCAGGTCACCGCCAAGAACCTCCGTGGTCCCTTTGAAGACCATTCAAGAACAAAGTACTCAAGACAAAACCCTGGCAAGAGGAGCTTGCCGGGAAGAAGGCAAGGCCCCGGCAAGAGGAGCTTGCCGGGAAGGCCATCAGAAGCGTCCCAAGGCCCCGGCAAGAGGCGCTTGCCGGGAAGGCCATCCGAGGCATTCCAAGGAACTTGCCGCGGCGCGCTATGCGCCCCGACAAGGCCCGGTGAGCGACAAGCTCCCGGAAGCGACAAGACGATGGCCGCGGCAAGGCACTTGCCGCGGCAAGCCCCCACTCCACGCCCGCGCTCCAGCACATCCACCCACGTGTCACTCCGGGGCCCCTCCCGAGCGCACGTGGCAGGAGGCTGTGCAGCTAGGGGCGTGCGGTGGCACGCAGGCGCTGACAAGACAACCATCGTGGCAAGACGGTGGAGACCCTAGCGGTCCCTCTCGGTGCTGTCTAGGCGACACAGACGGGCATTTAATGCCCTTGTCCCCTGCCGTCAGGGTTAGGTATGATAGCACTGTAGCAGCTAGCTGTGCCTACTACAGCACCTAGCTGTGCCTATCCACGGCACCTTTTCCACTTTTGCCCTCCGTTGCCCTATGTCGGTAACCCCTTGAGCATATAAAAGGAGGCCCGGGGCAACGTAGATGGGGGTCGGCCATCTGGAGAGCTCTCGCGAGGTTCAGCAATTCCACACACTCACGCTCGCTCCCGAGCTAGAAATCAATACCAATCCACAAAGCAGGAGTAGGGTTTTACGCATCCGTGCGGCCCGAACCTGGGTAAATCGCTCGCGTGCTTCGCCTCGATTTACTCCTCGCACGACCAACCGCCCGCTTGCTTCGCCTCGATCTGCTCTTTGCGCAACCTCCGCCCCCCGCCGAACCAAAAGGGACCCGGTCCGCCGGTCCCATAGGTGCCCGTGGATCAGAAACCCCGGCATCTCTGGCGCGCCAGGTAGGGGGGCCTCGAAGTTGTGTGAATCAGATCCGGCGTTCTTGCGGGCTAGATCTTCATCTTCTTCATCGATCTTCACCATGTTCATCAACATGCCACCGAAGAAGAAGGTTACGGAGGCAGCTGCTCCGTCCGCGCCGAGCCACCCGCCGCCGGAGCAAACGGATGGTGGGGCAGGCGCCGGCGGAAGGGCACGCACCGACGAGGGAACTCTTGGTGCTGCCAGGTCCCAGGGCAGGGCTGCGCTGCCCATCGGCGGCGTGGCCGGCTCCCACAACGACCGGGCGCACTCCAAGACCTCGGCGTCCGTGCATGCACCGCGCCCATCTCAGGAGGCGCGGGACCGGCAGCGTCATGGTACTCACGGTACCATGCGCTCGCTGGACCCAGATCGAGCTGGTGGATCCCGGAGCGCCCAGGACCACCATGCGCGTCAACAAGCCGGCGCGAGCGAGACGCGGTCGCCTGGACGGGATACTGCTCCTCCTAACGTGGTTAGGAGCCCGAGCGTATCCCACTCCTCGCACCATTCGCTACCGCCGCCCGCCACCGCAGCGGAAGCTCTGGCACGAGCTCAGCTGCTACTAGACTACCCTCCAGCGGCAGACAAGATCGACGACTGGAGGGCCACTATCTAGAGTCTCATCAGCTTCGCCAACGGCGACACTCCTCGGCAGCCGAGCATGTTGCAGCCACAGCGAGTCAGCCAGGCGCAAACCGGTGGAGATAAGACTGGTGGGGGTGCAACACTGTGCACTCCCCACCACGAAGGCCAAGATCGCCGACCCTCCGGATCCGCCACGACAGCGACTCCACCGCGTCGTCGGATCCGCGAGCTCGTCGCGACCAACGACAAGTTCTTCAAGAACGGCAGCGGGAAGACGCTCGTACACGCATCGAGCGCCGGAGAGAAGCGCGGCGTCAGTCAGACCAGCGCGCTGGGCCCTCTGTCGACATGCCTGCGCCAGGGGAACCAGGCGACTTGCCGTACCCGGTAGGTTGCCCTGCGTTCACTCGTGAGCTGCGGAAAGTCCAGTGGCCCAGTACGAAGAACTTCAAGCCCGACGTACCAGAGAAGTACGACGGCAAGTTGCTTCCGTCGGAGTTCCTCAGCATCTACACCATCGCGGTGCAGGCTGCTGGGGGGCGGGACGACAAGATCCTTGCCAACTACTTCCCGTTGGTACTCAATCCCAACGTCAGGTCCTGGCTCATGCACTTGCCGGACAACTCCATATCCTCCTGGGCTGAGCTGTGCCATCAGTTTGTTGGCGCCTTCACAGGCGGCCACAAACCTCATGGCCAAGAGAGCGATCTTCATTTGCTCGTCCAGAAGGAAGGAGAGCCCCTGCGCCAGTATATCCAGAGGTTCAGCCGTGTACACCACAACATCCCAAGTATCCACCCTGCCGCGGTAATCAGCGCGTTCCATCAGAACGTGCGTAATCGCAGAATGCGGGAGGAGTTGGCGATGTGCAAGATTCGGGACGTCAGCGAGCTTTATGCCCTGGCCGACAGGTGTGCACGCGCTGAGGAGGGGAGGAAATTCCCCAGGGAAAGCACTGGAGCAGGAGGATCTGACAGTGAGGATGCCGCCCCGGCAAAGAGAAGCCGGCGGCGCAACAACAGGAAGAAGCAGAACAGCGAGGTGCTGCTCGTTGAGCAGTCCGGCAATGAAGGTGACACCACGAAGGCTACAGTTGGTAGCTCCGGCAAGGAAGTTGCCGCATGCACCAACTGTCAGGCTGTGGCGGTCGCCGACAAGCGGGACGGCTCCGGCAAGCAATACTGTAAGATTCACCGCACCAAGGGCCATGACCTCCAGAACTGCAAGAAGGTCGAGCAGCTCGTCCAGCAACAGAGGGCTGAGTACGAGCGGCGCGACAAGGAGAGAGCCCAAGGGGGTGCCGAGAAACCTGGCCAGAAGCGCACCGGCCAGGAAGGACGCCGCGGCAAGGCCAAGCAGCGGCAAGGAGACAGACCTCCCCGCGGTCGCGACAACGACGAAGACGACGGTGGGGATGAAGACATGGATGACGGTGAGACCAGTGAGCAGGAATTTCAGAAAGCCACAGAGGTCTTGTGCGTTGACGGGGGTGCTTCCCTGCATACCTCGCACCGCCAACTCAAACAGTGGGTGCGGGAAGTCAATGCAGCGGAACCACCCATCGAATCGCGCAAGCTTCTGAAGTGGTCCAGCACGCCTATCATCTTTGACATTGAGGATCACCCTGATCGCACAACCGCGGTCGGGTGTTTGCCGATGTTGGTTTCACCAACTATCCGCAACCTCAAGGTCACCAAGATGCTAGTTGATGGCGGGGCCGGCTTAAACCTGATCTCCTCCGCTGTGCTCCGAAAACTCCAGATCCCTGACGGCGAGCTCGAAGAGACAGGCACATTCCAAGGAATCAACCCGGGAAGGAGCAAGCCGAAGGGGAAGGTCACGCTGCCGGTAACATTCGGCAGCGAGTTAAACTTCAGGACTGAGAAGGTCACGTTCGACGTTGCCGATATCCCGTTGCCTTACAATGGGATACTTGGCCGTCTAGCACTCGCCAAGTTCATGGCGGCCTCTCACTACGCGTATAACGTGCTGAAGATGCCAGGCCCGATAAGCGTCATTTCTGTCCCTGGCGACAAGAAGGACGCACTTATCTGTGCCGACAAGATCTACCGGGAAGCGGCAGCCACGGCAGACCGCGATCCACTTGCCGCTGAAGCCCCCGGGACCAAGAAGACCAAGTCCGGCAAGAGTTCTGGTGCCTACTCCGGCACGCGCACCTCTTCGGAGTGCTGCGCCACCATCGAGGATGCACCATCGAGCTCCACCGGCAAGAAGGCCAAGTCCGGCAAGAGTTCTGGTGCCTACTCCAGCACGCGCACCTCTTCGGAATGCTGCGCTGCTGTCGAGGACGCACCATCGAGCTCCACCGGCAAGAAGGCCAAGTCTGGCAAGAGCTCTGATGCCCACTCCGGCAAGCGTGCCTCTTCGGAGTGCTGCGCTGCCGTCGAGGACGCACCATCGAGCTCCACCGGCAAGAAGACCAAGTCCGGCAAAAGCTCTGGTGCCCACTCCGGCAAGCGCGCCTCTTCGGAGTGCTGCGCTGCCGTCGAGGACGCACCATCGAGCTTCACCGACAAGCACAAGAAGACAATGGCGGCTCCGCCAGAGACAAAGAAGGTGTCCGCCGAGGAGGATGGCGCTGGTGGTACCTTCACCATCAGTGCCACGCTTGACCCTAAATAGGAAAGCGCGCTCGTTGCTTTCCTGCGGGCGAACGTCGACGTGTTTGCATGGGAACCGTCTGACATCCCCGATGTTCCCAGGAAAGTGATTGAGCACCACCTTGCCGTCTGTCCTCATGCGCGGCCCGTCAAGCAGAAAGTCCGGAAGCAGGCGGTGGAGCGCCAAGAATTCATTGCGGAGGAAATCAAGAAACTGGAAGCAACAGGCCTCGTCAGAGGAGTGCTCCATCCCACGTGGTTGGCCAATCCTGTAGTCGTGCGCAACGCAAACGGGAAATGGAGGCTTTGCATCGATTTCACCGATGTTAACAAAGCTTGTCCCAAAGACCCATTTCCTTTGCCGCGCATTGACCAGATTGTTGACTCCACAGCTGGATGTGATTTGCTTTCGTTTCTTGATGCATACTCCGGGTATCATCAGATCTTCATGGCAGAGGAGGATGAAGAGAAGACCGCATTTATTACTCCATGTGGCACGTACTGCTTCGTACGGATGCCTTTTGGATTAAAGAATGCTGGTTCGACATTTGCAAGAGTAGTCCATATTGCTCTTGAGCCACAAATACACAGAAATGTGGAAGCATACATGGGTGATATAGTGGTCAAGAGCAAGGACAGAGCAACCCTGATCCAAGACTTGGACAAGACTTTTGCAAATCTGCGCAAGATCAGCCTCAAGCTCAACCCACAGAAGTGTGTGTTTGGAGTTCCCTCCGGCAAGCTTCTCGGGTTCTTCGTGTCTCAGCGGGGGGTTGAAGCCAATCCCGACAAGATCAAGGCCATTGAGCAGATTGAAGCACCGAAGCGCGTCAAGGATGTACAGAAACTTGCCGGTTGCGTGGCTGCTCTCAGCAGGTTCATCTCTCGGTCTGCCGAGCGCGCCTTGCCATTTTTCAAATTATTGAAAAAGGCAGGTCCGATGAAATGGACTCCGGAAGTGGAGGCTGCGCTGCAAGACCTGAAGAGATACCTGTCCTCCCCTCCAATACTTGTCGCGCCTAAACCACAAGAGAAGTTGCTGCTATACATAGCGGCAACCAACCAATTGGTTAGTGCTGCGTTAGTGGCAGAGAGGGAGGCAGATGACGAACCAGCAACCGCGGCAAGCGCATCCAGCGACAAGCAGGGGGCTTCCCCGACAAGCTCTGGTCCCGACAAAGATGAACCCGCGCTGATACACGAGGAGATACGGAAGAAAACGGTGCATCGCCCAGTTTACTTTGTCAGTTCCCTCTTGCAGGGGGCTAGGTAAAGGTACTCTGGTGTGCAGAAACTGCTTTTCGGCCTTCTCATGGCCTCGAGAAAGCTGCGCCACTACTTCCAAGCACATGAGATCACAGTGGTCACTCGCTTTCCGCTGAAGAGGATACTGCAGAATCCTGAAGCGACAGGCAGGATTGTTGAGTGGGCACTGGAACTGTCAAGCTTTGGTCTCAAGTTTGAAAGCACTTCAACTATCCAGAGCAGAGCATTGGCAGAATTTATAGCGGAATGGACGCCAACTCCGGATGATGAAATTCCAGAGACGAGCATCCCCGACAAAGAAGCGAGCAAAGAGTGGCTGATGTACTTTGATGGTGCTTTCTCGCTGCAAGGCGCCGGCGCTGGTGTGCTGCTTATCGCGCCCACCGGAGAGCACCTCAAGTACATAGTCCAGATGCACTTTCCCAAGGAGCAAGCAACAAACAATACTGCAGAGTATGAGGGATTGCTTGCCGGTCTCAGGATCGCGGCAGACCTTGGGATTAAGAAGCTCATTGTCAGGGGTGACTCACAGCTTGCCGTCCGCCAAGTAAACAAGAATTATCAGAGTCTGTTGATGGAAGCTTACGTCGACGAAGTGAGAAAGCTAGAAGAGCGCTTTGACGGCCTGCAAATGGAGCACGTTCCGAGAACTCAGAACGCCATTGCTGATGGCCTGTCAAAGTGCGCCGCACTTAAGTTACCTGTGGAACCAGGGACCTTTGTGCTCAAGCTGACTCAACCGTCCGTAACACCATCAACTGGACAAAGCAAGAAGAGGAAGTTGATTCCTGGTGACTACCTGCCGGCAGAGCTTCCCGAAACCGCCGCCAAGAAGGTCCCCAAGATCAACACCGAAGGCGCTGAGGAGCGAGATGCTCCGGCAAACCCCAGGGTTTGTTCCGTTGAAGCAGAAGCTCCCAGCAAGTTTGTCGCGGGATGTCACGCTCCGGCAGAGACACAGCTTCTCGCCGTAGAAGCAGATATTCCCGCAGCAACCTCCAAGATCAACGCCAAGAGCGCCGGTGAGCCAGATGCTCCGGCAAGCCCTAGGGTTTGTTCCGTTGAAGCTGAAGCTCCCGGCAAGCTTGTCGCGGAATGTCAAGCTCCGGCAGAGACACAGCTTCTCGCCGTAGAAGCGGACGTTCCCGCAGCAGCAGAGTTGCCTTTAGTCCTTGTTGTCGAGCCACAGGCTCCAACATGGGCGCAGCAGATTGTCCGTTTCCTTCAGACAGGAGAACTTCCCGAAGAGCAAGAAGAAGCCGAAAGAGTAGCCCGGCAGTCAAGTATGTACCAGTTCGTCGACAAGACACTGTACAGAAGAAGACTCAACGGTGTGAAATTGAGGTGCATTCCCCGGGAAGACGGACAGAAGCTGTTGGCAGAGATACACGGAGGCATATGTGGTCACCACATTGGCGCAAGAGCACTCGTCGGCAAAGCATTCCGGCAAGGTTTCTTCTGGCCAACAGCCCTCCAGGATGCAACTGCACAAGTAACCAAGTGTGAAGCGTGCCAGTTCCATTCCAAACAGATACACCAGCCAGCTCAAGCTCTCCAAATGATCCCTTTATCCTGGCCATTTTTGGTCTGGGGGCTCGACATCCTCGGCCCCTTCCCGTGAGCTGTCGGGGGCTTTGAGTACTTGTACGTCGCAATCGACAAGTTCACAAAGTGGCCGGAAGTGGAACCAGTGAGGAAGGTGACCGCACAGTCAGCCGTCAAGTTCTTCAGGTCGATTGTTTGCCGCTTCGGGATCCCTAACCGGATAATCACCGACAACGGCACACAATTTACGAGCCACACCTTCATGCAGTACGTCCAAGATCTCGGCACCAAGGTCTGCTTCGCTTCTGTTGCTCACCCAAGGAGCAACGGTCAAGCGGAGAGGGCGAACGCCGAGGTGCTGCGCGGGCTCAAGACCAGAACTTTCGACAGGCTGCACAAGTGCGGAAGAAACTGGATCGAGGAGCTACCGGTGGTTCTTTGGTCGATCAGAACGACGCCAAATCGAGCCACTAGACAGACACCCTTTGCTCTAGTCTATGGAGCAGAGGCAGTTACCCCCACGGAACTCGTATACGGGTCACCTCGAGTGCTCGCTTACGATGAGCTTGAGCAAGAGCGGCTGCGGCAAGATGACGCGTTGCTCCTTGAGGAAGATCGTCTCCAGGCTGCTGTGCGAGCTGCTCGCTACCAGCAAGCTCTGCGCCGCTACCATAGCCGCAGAGTCAGTGCCAGGAGTTTCGAGGAAGGCGACCTTGTTCTTCGGCGCGTTCAGTCGGCCAAGAATTCCAACAAGTTGACGCCGAAGTGGGAAGGCCCTTACCGGGTGAAACGAGTCACAAGGCCTGGCGCTGTCCGCCTTGAGACCGAAGATGGCATTCCAGTGAGCAACTCCTGGAACATCGAGCATCTTCGTAAGTTTTACCCGTAAGGCGCGGTTGTCGGACCCCGTCCGGCAACCACCTTTCTGTACGAGTCTTGCCGCTGTTGCATGTAAACCTCTGTACAGAGCCAGGCGCAGACCCTGAGCACCAGAAAATGAAGCGTTGCATACCCCGGGGGCTATAGCATGCATGCTAGGTTGAGTCTGAGTCTCATCCTTGGTTAGGGTCGATAGTCCCTAACAGTGACTAACCCCTAACCTAGAGGTCGAGTGTCCGTCCCTTTGCTTTTCCTTCGTTCGCAGGGCTCGCACGTCCTGGCCAGTCCACCTGGAGACGAAAAGGAGAAGAAGGGCGCGCCGGCACCTGGGCCCCGGCAAGAACGCCGAGGGCTGCGGATGCCAAAATGTCACCCCCGGCAAGCCAGGGTTGCCGGGGGCTGCGATATTAGATAAGTTTTCCATCCCTCTTCATGCATCCTCTTATGGACTGGGGAATGTCAAACCGCGTTTCTTCCCGTAAACTGTCGTGCTCCCCCGACTATAGGCCCTGGAGCGCGTTCCCGGGGCCAAGTTTGGTCGTAGCCGCGACAGCAAAGGGATGAAACGAGGAGGCCGCGCCCAGCTCGTTCCCGCCTCCGTCAAAGGCGTGAGAACGGTCGAGCGGCGTGGGAAGGCGGCGGGGCTTGTTGTCGGGGCATGGAATGCCTGTCCGAGAGATACCAAGGATTTGTTCCTTGGCGTGGGTTCAACCCGCGAGGCAAATAACCCGGCAAACATCCCCTTTTCATTAAAAAACATCCCATACAGGTACAGTCCATAGAGGATGAAAAACATGAAAGAGAGGATTACAAGTTTTAGATACAGCTAAGGCCCGAAGGCTTACAATTAAAAAGATAAGGTGCCCGTAATCCTTTTCCTGTCCCTCTCTTCAGGAGGTAGAACATGCAGGCGAAAAGGGGAAAGGGGCGCCAAGGCGAGCTACAGGTGCCAGAAGACACCAAGAGAACATCCCGGTGGCCGGACGGTGATGGCGACGCCGGGAGAAGGGTGCGAAGGAGGGGCGGCAGGACGTCAGCACGCTGTCGAGGGCACCACGCCCTCGTACTCCGACCTGACGGCCTTGTCGCTAGCCCTCTTCCCCTTCCGCGACCTCCCTACGCCAGCCGCCCAAGGAGAAGCCCCCGGGGAGTTCAAGAAGCCGGCGCCGCGGATGATAGGGTCACCGGTGCCGCACGAGACGGCGCCCGACACCTAGTCGGAGCCGCCGTCCTGCCGCCCGCCACCCTCACCATCACTGCCGCTCTCCTCCTCGTCACTCTCGCTCGAGGAGGAGCCTTCGCTATCGGAGGAGCTGTCCACGCAGCACTTCGCCCGGGTGCCGAAGCACCCGAAGACCTTGACGGAGAGGAGATCGCCCTCCACCAGCTTAAAATGGAGGGTGAGTCCCCCCGTCAAGCTGTGGATGCGGGCGAACGTCTTCCACCCTCGATCGAGATACATCACACTAGGGGCTGTGAACACCACGCGAACTCGCGTGCCGCTGATCCCACAGCCCCTCATGTGTAATCTCAGAGTTTCGGGCGGGTCCGACTCCATCGCGCTCGCGAACGGAGCTAGAAGCCGGAGGCGACGACGAGGCGCCCGGCGCAGCTTGACGAAGAACTCGCAAGGGTTGTCCCCTATATGGACCGCCGCGGGGGGAGGAGCCGCCGGCGGGGGCGAAGCTGGCGCGTCGCCCCGTCCGCCTCTTCCCCGAGCGCCTCGACCTCATCCTCGACCTCGTCCACGACCTCGCCCCCTCCCTCTTCCCCTTATGGCTGGCTCTGCCACCACGAGCGAGGAAAAGGGGAGGGTGCGCTGTCTGGCGGCGACCCTCGCTGCCACCGATGAAGGCCCAGGATTCCCTTTCTCCATGGAGAATGAGAGAAAGGGGAGCAGAAGCTGAAGAAAGGAGGAGACGGGAGAGTGCAAGCTTCGGTGCTCCCTTCCCGCTCCTTATAAAGGAGCGAAGTGGGAGCCCAGCCGCCCCGCTCAGCGAATCAAGGCACAGGAAGAGCAGGGAGGCGGGCCGACCCGCCCCCTCTGCTCGCAATGGCCCAGGTTCCCGCTCCCGCCGTCCGCGATCCCAAGTGCATGGGAGCCGCGTGGCGGAGATGCAGAACTGAGGCAACGGATGGGGCAGCCTCGCCCTACCCCGTGATCTCGGGGAGTGGGCGCTTCGGAAACCGCGCACCGGCCTTATCCAGTAAATGCGCCACGCCCCCACGCCTACCTCCGTTTGGAGAAGAGGGCGTGGGCCATTCCCCTTCATCATGGCTTGACGCATGCTCGCAGGGCTCAGCCCCACGCGCGCGCGCCGCCCGCGTCACCCACGACGCCACGTTTGACGCGCGCCGTTCTGGGCGTGCGCGATGGAAGCGGAGAGATATGCGGCGTGACCTAGGCAGCGCGTGCCCGTGCACTGTTTTGGGCCTGGCCCAACAGCGCTCGGCGCCGTGTCTGGCCCAGGCCCGGGGGCTCCTGTCGGTGTACTAAAGTAGGGGTACCCTTAGTACCCCGAACTTGTGCATGGGCAGTCGCAGCGTCCCGCGGCAAGGCCTGCCAGGTCACCGCCAAGAACCTCCCTGGTCCCTTTGAAGACCATTCAAGAACAAAGTACTCAAGACAAGACCCCGGCAAGAGGAGCTTGCCGGGAAGAAGGCAAGGCCCCGGCAAGAGGAGCTTGCCGGGAAGGCCATCAGAAGCGTCCCAAGGCCCCGGCAAGAGGCGCTTGCCGGGAAGAATCCGAGGCATTCCAAGGAACTTGCCGCAGCGCGCTACGCGCCCCGACAAGGCCCGGTGAGCGACAAGCTCCCGGAAGCGACAAGACGACGGCCGCAGCAAGGCACTTGCCGCGGCAAGCCCCCACTCCACGCCCGCGCTCCAGCACATCCACCCACGTGTCGCTCCGGGGCCCCTCCCGAGCGCACGTGGCAGGAGGCTGTGCAGCTAGGGGCGTGCGGTGGCACGTAGGCGCTGACAAGTCAACCATCGTGGCAAGACGGTGGCGTCCCTAGCGGTCCCTCTCGGTGCTGTCTAGGCGACACAGACGGGCATTTAATGCCCTTGTCCC
>NC_053022.1:242306574-242331462 GCF_003073215.2 Triticum urartu | reverse complement strand
GTAGCATAGGCATAGCAAAAGAGCGAGCATCTAGCAAAGCAAAGATAGAAGTGATTTCGAGGGTATGATCATCTTGCCTGCAAAGTTGTCAGAGTTGACTGGATCCTTGAAAGCAAACTCAACGGGCTCCTCGTTAGCGAACTCGTCTCCCGGCTCTACCCAAACAAGACAAACAAGCAAGAGGAACACAATCAACCACGGGCAAATCTCAAACAACACGATGCAAACATGGTATGCTATGCGGGATGCGGTATGTGATCTATATGCAAGATTTGACAAGGAATGAATGACCCTGGCCTCAACATGGAAATCCAAGAGTGCCACTGGAAAGGTGAGGTGATTTCGGTTGAAATCGATATAAAGAACACCGGAATCGGATGCACGGTTTGGAAATGGCAAGCAAAACAAATATGGCACCGGTCTGCGATAAACAGCAAGTAGCCATCTAAATGCAACAAGATAAATATGCTACAACACTCAAACATGGCAACAAAATACATGGTAGGGATCCACTCATAATGCTTGACAAAATATGAACACTGAGCTACGGCCAATTCATCCAATAACAGGTTCAAACAAGCATGTCAAAAGTGCAATTGGTAAACAGGTTTCAGACTTAGTGAAATTAACACAAGCCTGGAATTTCAGTTCAGGTAGCACACTTTGGAGCATGAAAACTATATGCTACAGGAACTTAACATGACAAAGCAAGGAATGGCATGGAGCTACTCAAAGAGCCCTTAGTGACCTTGATCCAAATGGGATCAGAAAATACCATTGCAAGCAGGTGAACATGGCAAAAACATAATCAGATCTCAGACTTAGTGAAAAACTGGAGCATGCAAAACTGATATCAAGTAGGCATGTTTACGAGCTCGATGCACTCACTACAGAGCAAGAAATGACAATCTAAGCATACACCCATCAAGAATACACATTGTATAAGCTATACATGGCAAGAACAACAACATAGCATGCACGGATCAACTACAACATCCTCGGCAAAATCGCTAACAAGTAGACAATCTGCCCAGATTCACGAAATAGCAAAAGTAGAGCACGATTGGCTCAAGCTACGGTGCTCCATAATTGCAAACAAAGACAAGGACGGATAGAGTACTACAAGATTAACAAATCATCCTTACTGATCATCCTCAAAAGAGGCACAGATCCCTAGGAAACAACATGAACATATGGCATATTGATAAAAACAGATCAAGGACTTAGTGGAATTGCTAAGTCCCTGAAATCAGCATTAACGAATGCACCACTTTGCAATCTTGTGCTAGTCACCACACACATCACAAAAATACATGGATAGCACCTCTGTAAAGATGGCAAAGCATATAACAAAACACATGCAGAGATCATGAGCATATCATGCACACAATAAACATGGCAAAACTGACAAAAAGCTATTTGGTGCAGCAGATCTGACAACTAACTCAAATAGCACTCTTCCAACAGCATTTAGAGCATCAATATGAACTCAAATGAAAATGATGCAGTGAGATGAACTGATCTACTTTCTGAGACGAACATTTTGATATGCTACACGCCCAAAACGGATCTACGGATGCGGAGATATAGCATGATGAACATGGCAATATAATCTGCAGACTTAGGAAAAAAATGAAGTTAACCCTAGGGTTTCAGATCCGGATCTGAGAATGGGCGGCGCGCGGATCGATGTTCATCGGCCGGACTTGGAGCTCACCGGACTTCACGGACGCCGGAGATGGCCGGAATGGAAGGGGAGGCGCGGGGCCGGACTTGGACGAGGTCGGCGCCGGACGGTGAGGAGGCGCTCGCCGGTGTGGTCGCCAGCGCCGGGCGGTGGCGGTGCGGCCTTGCTGGTAAGACGAGGCGGCGGTGGGCGAAGGAGGTTGCCAGTGCCGGAGTAGCGGCGAGGGGAGGCGGAGCACTACGCCGGCGCGGGAGAGGAAGAGCGTCGCGGGCGGCGCGGCAGTACGTGCCGCGGGGGGCTTCCCACGGGCCTGGCGGGCCGGCGGCAGGAGCGATGCGGCGGCGACACATGGCGCGTTGTCACTGGTCGGGCGCGACGGCACGAAACGTCCGGCCAGGGACGGACATGTTTGGCACGGTGCGATGCGATTTTTTAGGGTTTGAGGACGAAGGGGATCCAGGAATTCGGAGGAGGACCTATTTATAGGCATAGGAGGAGCTAGGAGTGTCGAAATGAGGTGCGGTTTTCGGCCACACGATCGTGATCAAACGCTCTAGATGATGGAGAGGGTATTGGTGGGTTTTGGGACAAAATGGAGGGGTGTTGGGCTGCAACACACATGAGGCCTTCTCGGTCCCTCGGTTAACCGTTGGAGCACCAAACGAAGTCCAAATGGTACGAAACTTGACAGGCGGTCTACCGGTAGTAAACCAAGGCCGCTTGGCAAGTCTCGGTCCAATCCGGAAATGTTTAACCCCCACACATGAAAAGAAGGTAGAAATGACCACTGGAGGAGATAGGAGCGCCGGAATACAAAATGAACAACGGGGAAAATGCTCGGATGCATGAGATGAACACGTATGCAAATGCAATGCACATGATGACATGATATGAGATGCATGACAACGACAACAACACACGGAGAGAAAAACCCGAACCCGAGAGAATAAAATAACTTAGCGTCGGAAACGGCAAGAGTTGGAGTACATATTAGGTAAATTACATCCGGGGTGTTACAACACTCCACCATTACGAAAGGATCTCGTCCCGAGATCTAGGACTGGAAGAATGCCGGGTATTCAGAATGGAGGTGATCCTCGCGTTCCCAGGTGGCTTCACGGTCGGAATGGTGTGACCACTTGACTTTGAGGAATTTGATTGACTTATTGCGAGTCTTGTGTTCAATCTCTTCAAGAATAGCCATGGGGTGCTCACGATAAGAGAGATCTTCTTGGAGATCAATGTCTTCGAAGTTGATGGTGCGATCAGGAGTCTTGAAGCACTTGCGGAGCTGAGAGACATGGAACACGCCATGCACATTTGCAAAGTTTGAAGGAAGCTCGAGTTGATAGGCGAGATCGCCTCTCTTGCTGACGATCTTGAAAGGTCCCACGTATCTAGGGGCAAGCTTCCCTTTGATACCGAAGAGACGAGTACCTTTCATTGGAGAGACGTGGAGGTAAACATGATCTCCGATCTCGAAAGCCAAATCACGGTGCTTACTATCATAGTAGCTCTTCTAGCGTGATTGTGCTGCTTTGAGGTTATCTCGAATGATTTTGCACATCTCCTCTGCCTCTGTGATTAAGTCATTTCCCAGAAGTTGACGTTCACCGGTTTCAGACCAGTTGAGAGGGGTACGGCACTTCCTGCCATAGAGAATTTTGAATGGGGCCTTGCCCGAACTTGCTTGAAAACTGTTGCTGTAGGAGAATTCAGCATATGGAAGACATTCTTCCCACTTCATGCCGAAGGAGATCACACAAGCCCTGAGCATATCTTCAAGAATCTTATTGACACGCTCTACTTGACCGCTAGTTTGAGGATGGAAAGTTGTGCTGAAGCGGATGTTGGTGCCCATGGCCTTCTGAAAAGAATACCAAAACTTGGAGGTAAAGATGCTGCCACGGTCTGAAGAGATCACCTGTGGAATACCGTGCAGCGAGACAATTCGAGAGGTATAGAGCTCCGCCAATTGAGCTGCAGTGATAGACTCTTTGATAGGCAGAAAGTGAGCCACTTTAGTGAGTCTATCAATGACAACGAATATAGCATCATTGCCACGCTTGGACTTTGGAAACCCAGTCACGAAGTCCATCTCAATGTGGTCAAACTTCCATTCTGGAATGGCAAGAGGTTGCAGGAGACCCGCTGGCCTTTGGTGTTCTGCCTTCACTCTTCTGCAAACAACACATTCATTCACGAACTGAGCAATCTCGCGCTTCATTCGAGTCCACGAATAAGCCTGCTTGAGGTCCTGATATATCTTCGTGCTCCCAGGGTGGATGGAGAGGAGTGAATTGTGAGCCTCGTTCATGATCACTTTATGAAGGTCACCTTTGGGCACAACAATACGATCCTCGAAGAAGAGAGTATCCTTGTCACCAAGGTGGTAGCACTTGTACTTGGGTTGGCTCTTGGCAATCCCAATCTTCACCTTCTTCACCATAGCATCAAGGAGTTGAGCCTGGCGAATTTGGTCTTCCAAGGTAGGAGAGACTTGGAGGTTGGCGAGGAAACCTTGAGGAACAACTTGCAGATTGAGTTTGCGGAAAGCTTCACAAAGCTCGGGTTGGTAAGGCTTGAGAATCAGACTGTTGCAGTACGCTTTCCTGCTCAAAGCGTCCGCAATCACATTGGCCTTGCCTGGAGTATACTCGATACTCGGATTATACTCTTGAATCATTTTGACCCATCGAGTCTGCCTGAGGTTGAGATTAGGCTGAGTGAAGATGTACTTGAGACTCTTGTGGTCAGTGAAGATGTCCACTTTTCTTCCCAATAAGAGATGTCCCCAAGTCAAAAGAGCATGCACAACTGCCGCCAACTCGAGGTCATGAGTGGGGTAGTTCTTCTCGTTGGGCTTCAACTGGCGTGAGGTATAATCCACAACTTTCTTCTCTTGCATCAACATTGCACCAAGACCTTGGAGAGAGGCATCGCAAAAGACCTCGAACGGTTTGGATTCATCAGGAGGAGTCAGAACTGGAGTAGTGGCTAATTTCTCTTTCAAAGTGTTGAAAGAGATGTCACATTCCGAAGACCAAACGTACTTGACGTGCTTCTGGAGAAGGTTTGAAAGAGGCTTTGCGATCTTAGAAAAGTTCTCAACGAACCTTCGACAGTAGCTTGCGAGACCGGGGAAGCTACGGAGTTGCTGCACGTTCTGAGGTGGTTCCCAATTCACAATTGCAGACACCTTCTCAGGATTCACCGCAATGCCCTTGGCAGAGATGATATGCCCAAGATAAAGAACCTCATCGAGACAAAACTCGCACTTTGAGAACTTGGCGTAGAACTGATGTTCCCTGAGCTTATCGAGCACCAAACGCAAGTGCTTGGCATGATCTTCCTTGTTCTTCGAAAAGACCAGAATGTCGTCGAGATAGACCAAAACAAAGTCATTTGTGTAGGTGTTGACGATGAAGTTCATCATGCGAGAGAAAGTCAGAGGAGCGTTGACGAGGCCAAAAGAAATGACAATGTATTCATATGACCCATAGCTTGTCCTGAAAGCCATCTTGGGAATATCTTGCTCACGGATTCGAATCTGGTGATTACCCATACGGAGATCAAGCTTGGAGAATACTTGGGCACCTTTGAGTTGTTCGAACAGCTCGTTGATGTTGGGAAGTGGGTACTTGTTCTTGATAGTCTTCTTGTTCAATGAACGGTAGTCAACACAAAGTCGGTCCGTTCCATCCTTCTTCTTCACAAAGAGTACTCCACAACCCCACGGAGAGGAACTAGGTCGGATGAGACCCATTTGCTCTTGAATATCGAGTTGTTTCTTCAGCTCCTTCAACTCTTCAGATCCGAGCTTGTAAGGACGCTTGCAAACCGGTTCCGTGCCAGGCTCAAGATCGATGACGAATTCAACTGGCCGGTGCGGAGGCATTCCTGGAAGCTCTTCTGGAAAGACGTCTTGATATTCGCAAACGACTGGAATTTGCGAGATGGCATCTAGTTCACCCTTCTCATTGAGAGAAAACAGATGGATGGTGTTATCCCGAGCGGCAAAGACAATTACATCCTCAGACGAATGAGTGAATTGAATCTGCCTGGCTGCACAATCAAGCTGAGCCTTGTGCTTAGAAGCCAATCCATCCTGAGAATAAGATCAATATCCGAGTTACCAAGGACCATTGGAGAAGCCAAAAACTTGAAATCACCCATCATGATAGAAATATCCGGAATCTCGTGGTTAGCGAGCAAACATTTACCCGGAGAGACGACTGCTAACGGTTTATGCATAACTTGGGAAGTCAACTCATGCTTATATGCAAAAGGTCTCGAGATGAAACAATGCGATGCACCAGTGTCAAAAAGAACTTTTGCAGGAACATCGTTAACAGGAAGGTTACCCATGATGACATCTGACGAGTCCTCTGCCTGAGCTGCATTCATCAAGTTGACCTTGGCGTGCTTGGGGTTATGCTTGACCACAGCTGTACCTGCCGATCTCACAGGAGGAGGAGGAGGGAGATGCCTCTGATCGAAGCATTTGTTGGCATAGTGACCATTCTGTTGGCACTTGTTGCACGTGACCTTTGAAAGCGGACGGTGATACGGAGCACTCGATCTTGAAGCTTGAGACGAAGTCTTGTTCTGAAAGCCAGGGTTGGGTGGGTGGGAAGATCCACTGCCACCTTTGCTCTTCTGATACGGCTGCCGGAACGGAGGAGGAGGAAGCCAATACTTCTGCTGCTTAGCCACTTGAGTAGAGGAAGAAGGAGTAGCATCTCTGACTCGCTTCTTGGAAGCATCACACTTCAGTTGAGCAGCCTCTTGCTTCAATGCCATGTTGTAGAACTCATCGTACCTCAAGGGCTCAAAGAGAACAAGAGCTAGCTGGATTTCTTCTCTGAGACCACCCCTGAACTGGTATATCATGCTCTTCTCGTTAGGGACGTCCTGCTTAGCAAAGCGGGCGAGCTTCTGAAACAACTTGTTGTAGTCATAGACAGACAAAGAGCCTTGCTTCAGGTTGCGGAATTCCTCACGCTTGCTTTCAACCACGCTCTGAGGAATATGATGAGCTTTGAAGTCTTGAAGAAATTCATCCCAGGTAATCACATGGCCTCCTCTGGAATCTTTGTACTGCTGGAACCATTCTGCAGCTTGGTCTTTGAGTTGGAAGGAAGCGAACTTGACAAAGTCCTTAGGCCTGACGTTACTGCACTCGAAATGCTTGCACAAGTCCACAAGCCAATCGTCAGCATCAGTTGCCTCAACACAATTGCTGAAGGTCTTTGGCTGGTTAGCAAGGAACTGGTTGAGTGTAGCAAAGTGACTCTGATTGTTGTCTTGGTTGCCTTGGTTTCCTTGGTTCTCTTGGTTGCGCTCTTGAAGAATTTGCATGATCAACTGCGTGTTTGCATTGGTAGCAGCCATCACAGCTTGCCATGCCTCCAGAGGAGGGGGAGGTGGTGGCGGATCCTGATTCTGATTCTGATTGTTGCCCTTAGCAGGAGCCATCCTGAAGAGGGTGGCATCCGTTAGCACATTGATAGATAAAATTGAAGCTGAATCAAGCGGGTTGAAATTGCAACATATAGTCTTCACATCCGAACATAAGAACGAATGCATTCCACTTGAAATGGTCACATATCCATAAATTGAGAATCCACTTAGAATTTAGGTAGATGAATAAATCAACAAGGTACAGAGCAAGAACGAATACTCAGTAAGGATCACCCAATTTCAAACCAAATATCCGTGGAAGAATAACTAGAGCTACAAGAATTCCCACCTATGAAACTCCCGAACCTTTCCGGTTATGCAATCAGGTGTTGGGGATATAGGGGAAGCATAATATCTCACCCAAATCTAGCAAATCCTACATCTAGCTGTATCCATCCTTCAAGACATAACCGAGAAAAAACTTCGGAAACCATCTACCTCAACCTTCGAAAAGCATCCGTTATACAAGTTATGGCAATACTCCCAAACTCCCGCCCCAGTACTGGGTGGCGTCGAGGTTATCTCACCAACAACTGCATAAAAGAGATTTTCGATGTCGGCGAACTAAACTCTGGTATTCTAGAACTGCAACAATAAAATTGTGACGACAACACCTCGGAGCTGAACTCCCCGGGACACTGCCACAACCCTTAAATGACAGGAGGAACCAAGAACAATGTTCTCGTCACAAATCGATCAGAACGATTCCAAGATACCCGCGTGATCCTAATTTTTTTTAGTGAAATTTGAGAAGAGAAGAGTCAAAACTCTACGTTAGGAAGCCTTACCAGAGCGATGAGGAGACTGGGGAGTAAAAAGAGTTCCTAAACTCTCCGATATATAATTCCTAAATGACTCAAAACATTTTTCTAGACTCAACAACGGCTGCTAATTCGATCAAGCAGTGGGGGCTCCTAAGGTCGGGGAAGGCTCTGATTACCAACTTGTAACGCCCTCGATGCGGTTATATCTCCTACGTGTGGAAGCACAACTTAGAGGCATAACCGCATTGAAAGCAATGTCGCAAGTAAGGCAATCTTCACACCATCCCATGTAAATAGATAATAAAAGGGAAGGTACATAGTTGGCTTACACTCACCACGTCAAACAAAGTACATAAATAGCATTACATCATCCAATCACTCATGGCCCGATTACGGTGCCAAAATAAAAGATCAACCCAACATGCGACACGGTCCCGATCGCCCCAACTGGGCACCACTACTGATCATCAGGGAAAGACACATAGTAACGGCGTGAGTCTTCGTCGAACTCCCACTTGAGCTCAAGCGCATCATCTGGAACGGAGTCATCAGGCCCTGCATCTGGTTTGGAAGTAATCTGTGAGCCACAGGGACTCAGCAATCTCGCACCCTTGCGATCAAGACTATTTAAGCTTATAGGTTAGGCAAGGGAATAAGTGGAGCTGCAGCAAGTGACTAGCATATATGGTGGCTAACCTGTTCGCAAAAGAGAGCGAGAAGAGAAGGCAAAGCACGAACGAAGAACTAGAGAACATCCTGCGGCAAACATAACTCCAACACCGTGTTCACTTCCCGGACTCCGCCGAGAAGAGACCATCACGGTAACACACACAGTTGATTCATTTTAATTAAGTTAAGGTTCAAGTTATCTACAACCGGACATTAACAAATTCCCATCTTCCCATAACCGCGGGCACGGCTTTCAGAAGTTCAAATCCCTGCAGGGGAGTCCCAACTTAGCCCATGACAAGCTCTCACAGTCAACGAAGGATATACCTTCTCCCGAGACATTCCGATCAGACTCGGTATCCCGGTTCTACAAGACAACTTCGACAAGTTAAAACCAATCCAGCAACACCGCCCGAATGTGCCGACAAATCCCGATAGGAGCTGCACATATCTCGTTCTCAGGGCACACTCAGATTGTCCAAACTTCCGGTAGGCCAGTCCAGAGTTGCCCCTGGTGGCCACCGGCGGCTGACGAGGTGGACCAACACTCAGAGGAGCACTGGCCCAGGGGGTTTAAATAAGATGACCCTCGGGGCTCCGGAAACCCAAGGGAAAAAGAGGCTAGGTGGCAAATGGTAAAACCAAGGTTGGGCATTGCTGGAAGAGTTTTATTCAAGGCGAACTGTCAAGGGGTTCCCATTATACCAACCGCGTAAGGAACGCAAAATCCGGGAACATAACACCGATATGACGGAAACTAGGGCGGCAAGAGTGGAACAAAACACTAAGCAAAAGGCCGAGCCTTCCACCCTTTACCAAGTATATAGATGCATTAAGATAACAAGATAATATAATGATATCCCAACAAGAAAATATGTTCCAACAAGGAACGGTCTCCAATCTTCACCTGCAACTAGCAACGCTATAAGAGGGGCTGAGCAAAGCGGTAACATAGCCAATCAACGGTTTGCTAGGACATGGTGGGTTAGAGGTTTGACATGGCAATTTGGGAGGCATGATAAGCAAGTGGTAGGCATCGTAGCATAGGCATAGCAAAAGAGCGAGCATCTAGCAAGCAAAGATAGAAGTGATTTCGAGGGTATGATCATCTTGCCTGCAAAGTTGTCAGAGTTGACTGGATCCTCGTAAGCAAACTCAACGGGCTCCTCGTTAGCGAACTCGTCTCGGTCTACCCAAACAAGACAAACAAGCAAGAAGGAACACAATCAACCAGTGCATCTCAAATCACCGTGCAACATGTGCTATGCGATGCAGGTATTGTCTATATGCAAGATGTTGACAGATGAATGACTGGCTCTAATGGAAATCCAAGAGTGCCTGAAAGGTGAGTATTGCCCCGTTGATTGTTAAAAACCGGATGATCCGGTTTGGAATGGCAGCAAACCTTGACAGGTTGCGATAACAGCAAAGCTATCATGAACAATAATATGCTCAACCAAATCAACATGCCAAATAATGGCAGGATACTCAAATGTTGCAAAGAGAATGAGCTGACGGCCATTATTCAATACAGTCAACAAACGTAAGTGCAGTACACCCAGGTTCGAGATATGAACATTATACACAGCTAGACATGGCAAGCAACATGCATAACATAGCATGCACGGATCAACTACAACATCCTCGGCAAAATCGCTAACAAGTAGACAATCTGCCCAGATTCACGAAATAGCAAAAGTAGAGCTCGATTGACTCAAGCTAGGGTGCTCCATAATTGCAAACAAAGACATGGATGGATAGAGCACTACAAGATTAACAAATCATCCTTACTGATCATCCTCAAAAGAGGCACGGATCACTAGGAAACAACATGAACATATGGCATATTGATAAGATCAAGGACTTAGTGGAATTGCTAAGTCCCTGAAATCAGCATTAACGAATGCACCACTTTGCAAGCTTGTGCTAGTCACCACACACATCACAAAAATACATGGATAGCACCTCTGGAAAGATGGCAAAGCATATAACAAAACACTGTAGAGGCTCATGAGCATATCATGCACACAATAATCATGGCAAAAATGACAAATAGCTATTTGGTGCAGCAGATCTGACAATTAACTCAAATAGCACTCTTCCAACAGCATTTAGGGCATCAAGATGAAGCTCAAATGAAAATGATGCAATGAGATGAATGATGTACTCTCTGAGACGAACATTTTGATGCTACACGACCAAAACGGATACGGATGGAAAAGTTACGATGCGATGAAATGGCATATTATCTGGTTAGGAAATTGAGGTACCTTTTTTTTTATTTTTTTTTTTTTTTTTTTTTTTTTTTTTTGTTTTGGGTTTCATTAGATCTACGAGTGGCGCGCGATCGATGTTTCGTGCGGACTTGGAGTCGCCGGACTTCAGAGCCTGAAGTGCGAAATGGAAGGGAGGCGGGCAGCTTGGTATGAGTCGGCCGGCATGAGAGGCGTCTCGCGGCGTGGGTTGCGTGCGGCGTCCGGCGCGCGTTGCCGGTATGACGAGCGTGGGCAGAGGCGGCTTTAGACGCGCGAAGTAGCGGCGAGAGGCAGCGGACAGTACAACGCAGGAGAGAGAGCGTCGCGGCGCGCGGCAGTACGGGCCGGGTTCCCGCGCTGCGGCCCGGCGAGGTACGAGCGATGCGGCGGGAAGTGGTTGCGCTGTCATGCGGGCGTGGCGGCGCGAGCGTGGCGGCCAGAGGCCGCAGACCATGATATGCTCGAGGCGGCGCGATTCGATTTTTGTTTGGGCGAAGGGGTCGGATCGGAGGGACCTATTTAAGATAGGAGGAGCTAGGATGCATGAGGTCGGTTGTCGCCAGACTTACTACGCTGTAGATGAGGAGAGTATTGGTGGGTTTTGGGCAAATGGAGTGTTGAGTCAAACACACGAGGCCTGCTCTGGTCATAATTAACGTTTGGGAGTAACGATCAAATTGGTACGACTTATATGCGTTCTCGGTAGTAACAAGGGCGTTGGCATCATCGTCATCCGGAATGTTTACCCCCAATGAAGAAGGTAGATGACCACGGGAATTGAGGCCGGATGCAACGACACGGGGAAATGCTCATGCAGAGATCGGAAAGTAGCACGAATGCAATGACAATGTAATGAAGAACATCCAACGTCAAAACCAAGACAAACTCTTGCAACAAAAAAAATTTCTAACAGTACCAAAATTTAGTAATTTGGTTATCAGAAAGTTTAGGTCAAGAGCTTCGATTTGCAAAAAGAATCAACTAAATCGGAGTTACGAAACTCAAGTTATGTCAAAAGAAGTTTGAATATGAATCTGAACAAATTTCGAAATTTGAAAATTTCAAAAAGTTGATGTGACAGGTTCACTGGATAGGTGAAAACAAGACAAAACTATAGGCGCTGGTTTCATCTAATTTGGATGAACGAGTAAAAAGTTATGGCTATTTGAAAAATCAGGCCAAGCTGTTTTACGGAAGAAAAATAGCTACGGCTAATAAGGTCTAATGTATAAATACGTAGACTAATTGATAATCTAATTATTATATCGTATTAGTCTAAAAATAATAAACTACGGAAGTATAGAAGAAAGACTGAGAAGACGATTCGGAGAGAAGACAATAAAAGTCGCCGGAGAGGAGAAAATATTTTTCTTTAATGAATCTAGTCAAACCAAAATATTGATTTAACCCGAATCGATGATTTTTGGAGGCTCTATGGTCTATATTTATAGGTGGAAAAGAGGTTTAGGTCAAAGGCTATGCAATGTGGGACTAAACATATACGTACGATGAAATTTGAAAAAAGATCATGGGCTAAAAGTTAGCGGCCGCGCGCTGTAGTTTTTTTTAAAACAAAATTCGGTCAAATAAAAAAAGGATGGTGGGGCTGCTGGCCCAAGTAGAAGTAGTATTTTTAAAATTTTCCAAACAAAATAATAAAAACAAAATAAAAATATTATATAGGCATATAATATATCAAAATTTTCAGAAAAAGATTTTCTACAACATGAACATTTTTATCAACATAAAATCAAAATTATAATTCAAACAGTGCTATGCTCTAATAAATCCAATAAAAATCATTTTAAAAATACCAAAATGATTTCAAATTTATTTCTCTCCAATTTTCTGATGTAGGGAATCATTTTACCCTAATTTCCATATATTTTATTTTTGGAGAAAAATAATTTGAATAAAACCCAAATAACTCCAAATTGAAAATAATTTCAAAAGGATTTTAAATTTGATCCTTTTAAACTCCCAACTCATATTTCATATGTTTTGAAGAAGTCATTTTATCTTCTCTCATGAAAATCATTGAGTTGCTTGAAGTTTTTGAATTTGAAATATTTTGAAATGAAATTCAAATATTTTTGAAAACCCTTTTCATTTAATTATATGGAAGAAGTCATGTCATCTTCTCTCTATGGTTTTGTGATGGAATAAATTTGAATTCTTGAAGATCAGAAAGCAAAGTGAAAGTTTGGGAAAGTCCTTTTATTCCCTCTCATTTAACTTTCAAAGAGTTTTAAATTTCACTCAATTTCACACAAGCAACCACACCACAATCAAAAAACTATCTATTTAATATAACATTCCAAAATTTAGAATTGGGATGTTACAAACCTACCACCCTTAAAATGAATCTCGTCCTCGAGATTCGAGAGGCTAGAAAGAAATAGGTTAGGTTTGGGGTCTTCTCAAAATCCATCGATCATCACAGGGGGTCTGGGGTGCTACCACCCTTAGAAACATTGGTTCCATGTAAACATCATTTACTCCATCCTTATTCTTGATGGAGTCGGTCTTCTCAAATCTTCTGTGTAATTCCTTCTCTGGCTCTTCCGGTAGTGGCATAACCTTTTCCTCAATACTTATGTCCTTTTCATCTTGGTACGGTTCTTCTGTGATCAAGTCTTCTTAGCTGATGGGTCTGGCGCCAATACTAAAAAACTATCGATATCTCATGGTGTCAACAATTTATGGTTTCTCTTGCAGGAAGTGGGTCTGGACTTCATTCTCACTGTATGACCTACGATTGGCAGCAGCTGCCTTGTACGAGGGAAAAAAATACTTATACCATTCTAAGGTTCAAACAAGGTTTAATATCGTCGTCCCTCTACTATAGGCAAGTCACTCAGATTTACCATCCCATATAGCAAGGCAAATAATAAGAGTAAGTCGGTATGGTGATCAATCCATCCCGCACCCAAATCATTACCTTGTATGGTTTAGCGAATCTCGCATTCTAACACTCGGTCATCCTCACAAGCATTGCAGAATTTCTCTTGTCGATGAACCAAGTTCGGATAATCCATTGATTCTGCAAGCCAAACAAACATCTATCGTTCCTTCACAACTCTCAGGTTTTGCGTTACTCCTATAAGATCGTCTATAAAGGGCATATCTCTTCCAGGGTTTTTCCTTCAGCAAGAATGTGCTTGCTTCTTGGCAGGTCCTGGGGCCTGTGGGTTATGGCCCATCTCATCACTTGTAAACCTTGAACTTATCATCGGGCAACTGATCATTATTCCAACTTCCAACTTCCTAGTATTCTTAAATCCATCCAATTGTATTGTCTTCCTTCCTTCTATTGGCACCAAACTAAGACGTGATTACTCAGACTCATCATGGAGTTACATTGCTCCTATTACAACATTATCCTCCTTTATATCCAATAACTTCATCCTTCATACTCTTGGTATCCATCTCGAGATAAACTATACTTATTTTTATTCCACTCTGTTGTGGAATATCATTTCCTTTTCAGGTTCAAGTATCAAGGGCTAACCTTGAAACGCACACTTATATAGACTATTTTTTTCCTCAAGATGGTCAAGAATTCTTCATGAGTAACAATCATAATCCAAGTAGTATCCACGTTATAACTTGATTATCTCAATTATTCAATCTCCTGCAATTCATACATGCCGTACTCCAATATAAAAGAAAATGTTCTTCACTACTATTTCTTTTGTTGCACTCAACTATCTTAGCACAAGTTCTCCTTGGGACAATCTCTGGCAAAGTGCCCTGCTTCATTACAACGAAAACATATTACTTCTGACAAGTCTCGAGGTTTCCTTTTTGGGCAACTGCTGAAGTAGTGCCGACTCCTTGCACCTGAAACAGGTGATATGACTCAGGTCCTTCCTGGAATCCAATCTACTTCTCTTCCTGGACTTTTCCGTTCCAATCAGGGCTTCTATTTCTGTGGGTCATACTCTACTTCCTCTGTCGGGAATTCTACTAGATCCCCATTCAACAATTCTGGGAGATGTGTCCTTCTTCTCCACATGAATAGCATGACTTGTGCATGTTTAATTGGTTCTTCTTTGGGTGTGTCCTTCACCTCTTCCTTCATCACTGGTTCTTCTAAAATTTCCATGAGGGCTCCTTTCATTGCTTCTTTCTTCTGTTGGATGGTTCTTGTACGAGGTAAATGTGACACTGAGCAGGGTAGTGGGTAGTCCCTTCACACAAGAAACAAGTATTCTGCCTAGTTGGGCATTCTTCAGCTGGGTGACTTCCTTCACAATTAGGGCATTCATCCTTGTTTCTTTATGGTTGTGTCCTATTTCTCCACAGAGCTTGCATGCACAAGGTTTCTTCATATCACTACATAAGGCTTCAATTTCTGGGACACAAACTGAGACTTTGGCAAAGTCAACTTAAATTCTTTCCAAGTGGTTACTCCTTGCCATCCATTGATGGTTTGGTACATCCTCCACCAAGTAGCAGCACCTCTTTCAAAGCACTGAAGAGCATGCTGGGCATATCCTTTCTGGCTATAGTGTTATTCTTCACATGATCTTCCATGTTCTGAATCCATCGGTCTCTCCAATTGAGTCTATCGGTCCAGAAAATGAGTTCATCTCCATTCATCCTCTATTGGGTCCATGGGTTTTGGGGTGAGATGAGAGAGATGGAGAGGGGATGCACACAATACAAACAATGGTTTTGAAAAGACAGATTTTGTCTGTGGCTGTCGAAAAAACATCAAACAAATGACAGCTCACAAACGTCGCATCTAACGTAGGTATATAATAGGGGTTTAGTTTTCTAAAGGTCAAATAAATCTTAAAAGTAGCCAAACTCTTCAAGTCTTGTTCATGTCTCTGATGGCTTCTTTCGATCGCTGTTTTCCTTCTCATTCTTTTGTCAATCTGATCTCTGTTTTTAACGGGAGAGGGCCCAGAAGCGCCATTTCATTGATTCATACATTGCAACAGTGATTACTATCTGCGAGCAAGGTTGGGAAGATGGAATCAACCAGACACGCTATTTTATGGAGAATTAGTAAACTAAAATTAGGGGCTAGAGGAGGTGGTTCTGTGGCGTGGTTCCATTATTCTTTATAATGTGGATGCTTATTTTTGTGAAATCTGTGTTGACTTTTATTCCGGGTGGATTTGTAAAAGGATAAATTTTTAGGTGTAATGTCTTTAAGATGTGATGTTGTTGTGAAGTGACTCTTGTAGTTCGAGAGCTGCGCACTTTGATCTTAAGACGTTGATACGGATTGGATGCTTGATTTCACTATCAATGTGATGCAAATTCTGAGTTTACAATACACTCCTATTCTGTCACATCTTTGCTTGAAATCTGGAATTTTCTGATTTTCCTGTGCATGAGAATCTTGGACTGTATTTTGTAGATATAATTGAGTGTTTCCCCTTGCTCTGGATAGAAGGAGCTTATTGTTCATCAACCTACGCGGAAAGACCAGCAGTAATGTTGTTGCACGGTTTGTTTCTGCAGCACCGGATGTAATTCATATTTTGTTTTTAATTGCTTGTGTTTGATGACTTGTGTGGGCTGCATGGATTCCTATCAAAGATTTGTCTCTGGATTATATCCCATAAAGGGTAGATGTTGCAAGGCGCCTGTGGAGATTCATATTTAGACTTATAAGAGTGATGAGAGAGTTAATTTTAGAATAGGATTCAGAACGAATATCTAGGTAGGAAGGAGCGTCTAGAATTGCAGTAAGATAAAATGTATCATTCCTTTCATCGAATCTAGAGCATGTTTTGAGTATTTAGAGGTACTTCCTACTCTTGCCATGTTCGAATTTACTTCTTAGTTATCATCCAAAGGCCTGACTCGTGGATTATTTCTTGTTATTCAATTGATTCAGAGTGTATGTGTTAGGATGCACTATCGCAGTCTTGCGATCTCTGTTCTGCTTATTGAGCATGCGGTATGCATTTTAGATTTATTTACCCCGACGCGGTGTGTTTTAATTCCACATAGGATGTCGTTCTCTGAGATTGAATAAATGTCCGTGCTTGATATGGAGCATGGGTGTTGGAATAGTGTGTCATAGTTGATTGTCATGTTTCTGATTTGGAATCCAAAGATCCTTAACTTGGTTGGTAAGTAACTCAGTTGAATATGGAGCTTCATAGATGTGGGTCCAATTTTGGCACACATGGTGTACTCCAAATTGAAGCAGTGAGCTTTAAGAATGGGAAGAACCTTGATAATGGAAGCTAGGCTGATTGGAGCATTTGAATTTGAGGCGCAATGGAAGATCTGGGAAGTATTTGGATTTGAGTACCGCATAGAAATCATTTGGTTGATCAGCAATCCTCCATGCTGCCATAAGAATGAGGCTCTGATTCATTGCTTGGAGATTTCTTATACCAAGTCGCCCTCATTTTTTGGAGTACAAATGTCTTTCCAAGCTCTCAGCAAAGGCTCCTAGAATTTGTTTCTTCTCTTATACTAGTCCACCAGAAGTTCCTAATAACCGCATGAGCTTGGCAATAAACTTTTCGGTGAAAGTATGTTGGACATATAGTAAACTGGAATGGAGGAGAAAAAAATTTGATGAGCTCAAGCTTGCAGCATGAGAAAGTTTATCGGCCTTGTATGTTGTGAGCTTGGATTTGAATTTATCAAGCACGAAGTTGTAGGCTATTGTTCTATCCTTACCCGAGATGATGAGAGGATGCCCAAGATGAATGAAGTTGTTGTCAATTGGTTGGCACCAGGAAAATCTGATTGATTAATTGACATTCTTTAGGATGAACATGTTTACAGAAGATTATCCCGGATTTACTCCAATTTGGAGTCTGGCCTGAGCGTATGCAGAAATCATGCAAGATCTGCTTCGTCCTTGTTGCTTCTTGTATTGTAGCCTTTCCACAAACAAGTAGATCATCTGCCAAAAGGAGAGAGTGTATGCAGGGCAACAATGAAATTTCACTCGAGTCTATCAAAAGCTTTGGCTAGATTTATTTTAAGCATAAAAGCTTTATTCTTCCAAGAAGAAAGAGCAAAAGAATGTGTTATCTCTTGTGCTATGATGATGTTACTACTAATACGCCTACCCTCAATGAAAGCTTGCTGAGAAGGATGAACATAGTCCGGCAAGTGAGGTTTCAGTTATTGGCAAGGCACTTTGCAATAATTTTGTAGATGACATTGCAAAGACTAATGGGCCTATTATCTGCCGGCACTAAAGGAAGCTTTTTAGGAATCAGAACAATGTGGGTATCATTTATATGTGCTGGAATTATACCTGTTTGGAAGAAATTCATTACCAGCTGCACGCCATCTTGCCCGATTGATTTTTTCCAAAAGCACTTTAAATTTGATCCTTTTAAACCCCCAACTGCATATTTCATATGTTTTGAAGATTCGGATATTCGAGGTTTTGTCCTCCGGTTGGCTACTTTCAAATTTGGTCTGAGTCTTAAAATTCTTGAATGTAATACTCCAGATCCTGGTGATACACCAGCTAAGGTTAAAACTTATCTTTTGCTGATAGGTGCTCCATTACCTTTTGTCATCCAATCCTTCCGAAGAATGCATGCTTAACTCAGCACGGTGACAATAGCATAAGCGGGCGATAACATCATGGATAGCCATGTCTATGCCCATGTCTCTGCCATGAGCTATCATCATAGTTGATATCTCCTGCCTTAGTGTTTTCTTGAAAAAACTTTGAGTTTTTAACTCTCCATGTTCCGGTCTTTCTCCGACACACCTTGATCTCGAGGTATTGACAGCTTCAATAGTCTGACAAGTTCCATAAGGGTAGCTTTCCTAGGTCATACCAATCTGGCAATTCTTCAGAGCCTTCAAATTCTCCCAGTCTTCGGAGTCTTCAACCGTTGTAGTTTCCATTATTATAATGCAATAAAATCCTCTTCATTCCGAAGTGGTCTTAGTTGTCCGATATCTTGTACTTCTTGGAGTGGTCTCATCAGTCGAATCTTCGTGTGGTCAAAAGGGGAAAGGGGTATAGTCTAACTAAAAGGGAATATTTGATAAAGCTCAGAAAGAGAGGTAAAAGATCCTTTTGAAAATAAGGTTTGTAGAGAAAAATCTTTCCTATGGGCTTGCCAGTTTCTAGGGGTCACGTCCTACAGTCAACATGTGCTCTGATACCATCTTGTAGCGACCCGACCCAAATGGATCAAGTCTCTGTGCTTAAGTGTCATCCTGGATCGGTATGCTGACACACACAGTACTCGAGGATTTATAACAGAGGTAAATCACATGTATAAAGTAACATAATACTATTACCTCAATCCAAATAGCGGAAGTAACAAGGTTGTGGATTCCCATCAACACCAACGGCAAAGTTGAGTGTAGAAATCGTAACCCTAACGTATCACTTACTCGTCGTAAGATTCCTGCAACATGAGACGTTGCAGCCACAAAGGGTCAGTACATTGAATGTACTGGCAAATTCACACTATAGAGCAATGCTGAATAATGGCTATCACTACATGCATATTTGGCTGGTGGAGAGCTCTAAGTTTATTTTTGCATAAAGCCAATTTTTCCTACTCAAAGGAATATATTTTATTTAACTACAAAGTTTGTTGAAAATATTGAGAAGGTTCCTCCAACTCAATCCCAATTAAAAGTTATAACCCAACAAATTAATTAAGTAAAGTGATGAGATCAAATAATAATTCAAGTACCAGATACTCAAGATGTCCATAACCGGGGACACGGCTAATCATGATTAGTTTGTACACTCTGCAGAGGTTTGCACACTTTTCCCCACAAGACTCGATCTCCGTTGGATTTCTCGCACTACATGTGTTGAGAAATGGATGACCGAGACATAGTCTTTTCAGAAGCATTAACTCTTTACTCTGGGTGGACCGTTACACCTACTTTCCCCTACATCTGCTAGCCCACCACTGAAAGAGGTCACACAACATACTCAACTATGCCAGAGCCCATAATGGCTTGTGGCTGCACACGGAAGTTCTAACATGAATAATCTTATGATCCCTTTGAGCCTGGGTGGCGGACCGTAGGATGATCACACGGGTACTCCGGGATATCCTAGGACAACACGCTGGATTCTCCAGGTGCCCACAAGCAATCCACCCAGATGTGTATTAAAGTTGCCACCTTAAGTTGAACCATTAATTAACAACTCACATCTGTCATGGATACACTCAAACCCAAACCACGTCTACGAGCATAGCATGGCAATATAAGCATAACGTAGAAGTAACTCCCAAGGGTTTGATAATAAAACAGGTAATAGGTTCTACCTCATATCTACTTCCCAGACCCACATGTTAATCAAGATCCTAACCATGCAATGTTTGAGGCTGAAACTAATGCATAAAAACTGGGTAATGAAAAGTATGATCAAAGTGTGAACTTGCCTTGTACTGTTGATGAAGATGATTCGCACTCATAACTCATGATAGTTCTACTTGTCACACACCGTTCAATCTATCGTAAGCAAGCAATAGTAACTACACATAAGCACTCATGCAAAAGAATCGAAGAAAATACTTCGGAAAACTTCGAAAACAAGCAATTAACTCTTGCAACATAAAACAATTTCTAACAGTACCAAAATTATGTGAATTTGGCCTTATCATAAAGTTTAGGTCAAGAGCTTCAATTTGCTAAAATAATCAACCAAATCAGAGTTACGAAACTCAATTTATGATCAAAAGAAGTTTGAATATGAATGTAAACAAATTTCGAAATTTGAAAATTTCAAAAAGTTGATGTGATAGGTTCACTGGATAGGTGAAAACAAGACAAAACTTAATAATGGGAAGAACCTTAATAATGGAAGCCTAAAAGGCTGATTTGGGAGCATTAGAATTTGGGCGCCAAATGGAAGAGTCTGGGAAGTATTTGGATTTGAGTACCGCATGTAAGAAATCATTTGGTTGATCAGCAATCCTCCATGCTGCCATAAGAATGAGGCTTTGATTCATTGCTTGGAGATTTCTTATACCAAGTCTGCCCTCATTTTTTGGAGTACAAATGTCTTTCCAAGCTCTCAAGCAAAGGCTCCTAGAATTTGTTTCTTCTCTTATACTAGTCCACCAGAAGTTCCTAATAACCGCAGTGAGCTTGGCAATAAACTTTTCGGTGAAAAGTATGTTGGACATATAGTAAACTGGAATGGAGGAGAAAAAAAATTTGATGAGCTCAAGCCTTGCAGCATGAGAAAGTTTATCGGCCTTGTATGTTGTGAGCTTGGATTTGAATTTATCAAGCACGAAGTTGTAGGCTATTGTTCTATCCTTACCTGAGATGATGAGAGGATGCCCAAGATGAATGAAGTTGTTGTCAATAGTTGGCACCAGGAAAATCTGATTAATTAATTGACATTCTTTAGGATGAACATGTTTACAGAAGATTATCCCGGATTTACTCCAATTTGGAGTCTGGCCCGAGCGTATGCAGAAATCATGCAAGATCTGCTTCGTCCTTGTTGCTTCTTGTATTGTAGCCTTTCCACAAACAAGTAGATCATCTGCCAAAAGGAAAGATTGTATAGCAGGGCAATTTGGTCCCATAGTTATACCTTCAAAACAATTAGTTGCTAGGACAAAAAGGTATGGGGACAGGGGACAACCTTGTCGAACACCTCTGTCTCCTCTGAATCTCGCAAACGGTTGACCATTAATGACAACAGAAAAAGTCGGCATAGAAACACACGAGTGGACTAAATTAATAAAATGACTGGGCAACCCTTTACGTGCAAGAGCAGCAACAATGAAATTTCACTCGAGTCTATCAAAATCTTTGGCTAGATCTATTTTAAGCATAAAAGCTTTATTCTTCCAAGAAGAAAGAGCAAAAGAATGTGTTATCTCTTGTGCTATGATGATGTTACTACTAATACGCCTACCCTCAATGAAAGCTTGCTGAGAAGGATGAACATAGTCCGGCAAGTGAGGTTTCAGTTATTGGCAAGGCACTTTGCAATAATTTTGTAGATGACATTGCAAAGACTAATGGGCCTATTATCTGCCGGCACTAAAGGAAGCTTTTTAGGAATCAGAACAATGTGGGTATCATTTATATGTGCTGGAATTATACCTGTTTGGAAGAAATTCATTACCAGCTGCACGCCATCTTGCCCGATTGATTTTTTCCAAAAGCACTTTAAATTTGATCCTTTTAAACCCCCAACTCATATTTCATATGTTTTGAAGAAGTCATTTTATCTTCTCTCCTGAAAATCATCGAGTTGCTTGAAGTTTTTAAATTGAAATGTTTTGAAATGAAATTCAAATATTTTTGAAAAACCTTTTCATTTAATTATATGGAAGAAGTCATGTCATCTTCTCTCTATGGTTTTGTGATGGAATAAATTTGAATTCTTGAAGATCAGAAAGCAAAGTGAAAGTTTGGGAAAGTCCTTTTATTCCCTCTCATTTAACTTTCAAAGAGTTTTAAATTTCACTCAATTTCACACAAGCAACCACACCACAATCAAACAAAACTATCTATTTAATATAACATTCCAAAATTTAGAATTTTGGGATGTCACAGAGGCGGAGGCGGCGTTGGACTCCTCCGGCGAGTCCGTCTCCGGTATGGGACGGGAAGGCGGCGTGGCTGGCGACTGGGCCTTGGCCTAGTGCGGTCCGGCAGAAGTTTTTTTAAAAAAACCGACACACAGAAAAACGAAGAAAAGAAATACTAAACGAGCTCCAAAAATCCTGAAATAAATTTTCCCCGTCCTCTAAAAATACGCCGGACAAGGTGAACATTTATTTGGGCTCTAATGAAATTTTGAAAAATGCATATTTTTCCTAATTCAAATAAAATAGCGATAAAACCCCAAATAAAAATACAAAATGATTTTAATATTTTTCCTCCAACATTTCATTTATTTTGGAGAAGTAATATTATCTCCTCTCATATAATTTTAATATGAAATATTTTTGGGGAGAAAAATAATTAAAACCCAAAGTGATCCTTGTTTCAATATTTGATAAAACTCAAATATGAGAACGAGGGAAAATCCCCAACTCTCTCCAATGGTCCTTGAGTTGCTTAGGATTTCGAGGATCACAAAACTAATGCAATAAAATATGATATGCATGGATGACCTATGTATAACATTCCAAATTGAAAATTTGGGATGTTACATAGCAACAAAGATCTTGCCTTTAGATGTGTGATAGAAGGTGTGCCCAACAGTTTCTTTTGGGTATCCTATGGAGACGCACTTCTCCGATTTGGGCTTGAACTTATCAGGCTAAAACTTTCTCACATAAGCATCGCAAGCCCAAACATTAATAAATGATAGGTTAGGTTTCTTGCCAAACCACGGTTCATACGGTATCATCTCAACGGATTTTTAGACGGTGCCCTATTTAACGTGAATGCAGTTTTATCTAATGCATAACCCCAAAATGATAGTGGTAAATAGGTAAGAGACATCATAGATCGCGCCATATCTAATAAAGTACGGTTATTACATTCAGACACACCATTACGCTGTGGTGTTCCAGGTGGCGTGAGTTGCGAAACTATTCGACATTGTTTCAACTGAAGGCCAAACTCGTAACTCAAATAGGTGCTCCATTCACGCTTTTGTCATCCAATCCTTCCGAAGAAATGCATGCTTAACTCAGCATGGTGACAAATAGCATAAGCGGGCGATAACATCATGGATAGCCATGTCTATGCCCATGTCTCTGCCATGAGCTATCAATCCATAGTTGATATCTCCTGCCTTAGTGTTTTCTTGAAAAAAAACTTTGAGTTTTTAACTCTCCATGTTCCGGTCTTTCTCCAACACACCTTGATCTCGGGTATTGACAGCTTCAATAGTCTGACAATTCCATAAGGGTAGCTTTTCCTCGGTCATACAAATCTGGGAATTCTTCAGAGCCTTCAAATTCTCCTAGTCTTTGGAGTCCTCAACCATTGTAGTTTCCATTATTATAATGCACAATAAAATCCTCTTCATTCCGAAGTGGCCTTAGTTGTCCGATATCTTATACTTCTTGAAGTGGTCTCATCCGTCGAATCTTCGTGATCAAAAGGGGAAAAGGGGTATAGTATCACTAAAAGGGAATATTTGATAAAGCTCAAAAAAGAAGAGAGGTAAAAGATCCTTTTGAAAATAAGGTTTGAGAGAAAAATCTTTCCTATGGGCTTGCCAGTTTCCAGGGGTCACGTCCTATAGTCAACATGTGCTCTGACACCATCTTGTGGCGACCCGACCCAAATGGATAAAGTCTCTGTGCTTAAGTGTCATCACTGGATCGGTATGCTGACACACACAGTACTCGAGGATTTGTAACAGAGGTAAATCACATGTATAAAGTAACGTAAATACTATTACCTCAATCCAAATAGCGAAAGTAACAACAAGGTTATGGATTCCCATCAACACCAACGGCAAAGTTGAGTGTAGAAATCATAACCCTAACGTATCACTTATTCGTCGTAAGAATCCTACAACATGAGACGTTGCAGCCACAAAGGGTCAGTACATTGAATGTACTGGCAAATTCACACTATAGAGCAATGCTGAATAATGGCTATCACTACATGCATATTTGGCTGGTGGAGGCTCTAAGTTTAATTTTTTTGCATAAAGCCAACTTTTCCCTACATCAAAGGAATATATTTTATTTAACTACACAGTTTTGTTGAAAATATTGAGAAGGTTCCTCCAACTCAATCCCAATTAAAAGTTAACATCCCAACAAATTAATTTAGTAGAGTGATGAGATCAATATGATAATCCAAGAACCAGATACTCAAGATGTCCATAACCAGGGGCACGGCTAATCATGATTAGTTTGTACACTCTGCAGAGGTTTGCACACTTTTCCCTAGAAGAATCGATCTCCTCCGTTGGATTTCTCGCACTACATGGTGTTTGAGAAACGGATGACTGAGACACAGTCTTTCAGAAGCATTAACTCTTTACTCTGGGTGGACCGTTACACCTACTTTCCCCTACATCTGCTAGCCCACCACTAAAAGAGGTCACACAACATACTCAACTATGCCAGAGCTCATAATGGCTGGTGGCTGCACACGGAAGCTTCTAACATGAATAATCTTATGA
>NC_053022.1:242290149-242305574 GCF_003073215.2 Triticum urartu | reverse complement strand
ATTGATCTCCATCATCATGATCTCCATCATCGTGTCTTCTTGGAAGTTGTCACGATCATCTATTACTTCTACTACTACAGCTAACGGTTAGCAATAAAGTAAAGTAATTACATGACGTTTATGTTGACACGCAGGTCATAAATAAATAAAGACAACTCCTATGGCTCCTGCCGGTTGTCATACTCATCGACATGCAAGTCGTGATTCCTATTACAAGAACATGATCAATCTCATACATTACATATATCATTCATCACATCCTTTTGGCCATATCACATCACATAGCATACCCTGCAAAAACAAGTTAGACGTCCTCTAATTGTTGTTTGCATGTTTTACGTGGCTGCTATGGGTTTCTAGCAAGAACGTTTCTTACCTACGCAAAACCACAACGTGATATGCCAATTGCTATTTACCCTTCATAAGGACCCTTTTCATCGAATCCGATCCGACTAAAGTAGGAGAGACAGACACCCGCTAGCCACCTTATGCAACTAGTGCATGTTTGTCGGTGGAACCGGTCTCACGTAAGAGTACGTGTAAGGTTGGTCCGGGCCGCTTCATCCCACGATGCCGCCGAATCAAGATAAGACTAGTAACGGCAAGCATATTGAACAAAATCAACGCCCACAACTACTTTGTGTTCTACTCGTGCATAGAATCTACGCAATAGACCTAGCTTGATACCACTGTTGGGGAACGTAGCAGAAATTCAAAATTTTCCTACGTATCACCAAGATCTATCTATGGAGAGTCATCTAGCAACGAGGGAGGAGTGGATCTACATACCCTTGTAGATCGCGCGCGAAGCGTTCAAGAGAACGGGGTTGATGGAGTCGTACTCGTCGTGATTCAAATCACCGATGATCCTAGCGCCGAACGGACGGCACCTCCGCGTTCAACACACGTACGGAACGGAGACGTCTCCCATGCCTTGATCCAGCAAGGAGGAGGGGAGGTTGATGGAGATCCAGCAGCACGACGGCGTGGTGGAAGTAGCGGGATTCCAACAGGGCTTCGCTAAGCGCTGGGGAGGGAAGATGTGTCACGGGAGGGAGAGGGAGGCGCCAGGCCTTAGATTGGTTTGCTCCTCCTTTTCCCCACTATATATAGGGCCAAGAGAGAGGGGAGAGCGCAGCCCTTGCCCCTTCCTCCAAGGAAGGGTGCGGCCAAGGGTGGGGAGGAGTCCATCCTCCCCAAGGCACCTCGGAGGTGCCTTCCCCTTTTAGGACTCTCCCCTTTTTCCCATCTCTTGGCGCATGGGCCTCTTGGGGCTGGTGCCCTTGGCCCATATAGGCCAAGGCACAACCCCTACAGCCCATGCCCCGGGGCAGGTGGCCCCACCCGGTGGGCCCCCGGGACCCTTCCGGTGGTCCCGGTACAATACCGATGACCCCGAAACTTGTCCCGATGGCCGAAATAGCACTTCCTATATATAATTCTTTACCTCCGGACCATTCCGGAACTCCTCGTGACGTCCGGGATCTCATCCGGGACTCCGAACAACTTTCGGGTTACCGCATACTAATATCTCTATAACCCTAGCGTCACCGAACCTTAAGTGTGTAGACCCTACGGGTTCGGGAGACATGTAGACATGACCGAGATCTCTCCGCTCAATAACCAATGCGATCGGATACCCATTGATTCACTAAACCCTTCTGAGGGCGGTGGTTCACGAGACCCCTACCCGAACTGTAACTCAAAATGGCGAAGGCGTTTTGCGTGGGACATGCAGGGACATTGGTCGAACGCCGAAACCCGATGTAGCTATCTCAAGCATCTCCATACGACCACCTAGAGCGGGCGCAGGCTAGGGACGGATCCTAACCCGTCCACTATTCCATCTGGCAACCCTTGGGGGCGGTCATCTCGGCTCCAGTACCGCTCCTCTCTCTACACAGACCCGAATCCTGATATCTGGTATCTCTATACGCTGGACACTCGCACAAGTTAATGCTTCACCTGAGCGTACTCACATTATAGAATAGCTGCGACAACCACCAACACGAGTTCCCTCCAGCTATTCCAGGCGCCCCAAAATGACCCCCCTGTAGATTACAAGAAGCTGCAGAGGTACGGATAATTGCCCGAGATGTCATGATCGACCAGAGCTACGCAAGATAATATCCTACTTCTGCATACTCTGCATATGCTTCTCAACTAATCGATACGTGGAGAACTCAAACCCGATCTCACACTGTGCAAAATGGGACAATCTGGCTAACGGTAGTGCCCAAGTCTACTCTCTCCCTCGTCTCTATAATCCCATCACCGAGAACAAAGCCATACATACCCATGCTAGCTCTGCATTCAAACTCTTCTTGTCACATTGTGCTGATATGAGTGGACTGTCCTACGAGAGGGCCCAGAGCTCACCATACCTATTTCGGAGGAAACAAGAATACAGCGCGAAGCACACACAAGAGGAAAATGAGAGGACAGACTACGAACGATCTTCCAAGGGGTTCTACTCTATTACCAGAGAACTCCAAGATCTAGATCCAAGGGGTTCCCCTCACATAGAGGAGAAAGTGATTGGTGGAAATGTGGATCTAGATCTCCTCTCTCTTTTCCCTCAAAAACTAGCAAGAATCCATGGAGGATTGAGAGTTAGCAAGCTCGAAGAAGGTCAACAATGGGGGAAGAACACGAGCTCAAAGGATAAGGTTCATTGGGGAAGAAGACCCCCTTTTATAGGTGGGGAAAAATCCAACCGTTATGCTCACAGCCCGCACAGGCCATCGCTCGGTAGTAGTCCTTGCAGCAATCGAGGCAGGGCAGAAATGTAACGTAATCCGCATCCTTCCGCCACTCTCAGAACAAGCTTAGAGAGTTCTGCCAGCAGCCAGAAGCGGAAGAAAACGATGAGCTGTTGAGGCTGGGACCCCAGAGTCGTCTAGGGCTGAGATTGTTCTACTATCTGTGGAATCCACACAGGCAGCGGCATTCTGCCGCTACTAGCAATGCGTATATAAGCTCGATTCATTACACCCGCCTATACTCACACGCAGAGCAATGCACCAGAGGCCGCAACTCCGACACCAAGAAATATAAGGCTGCGACTCGAGTCAAGCGCGGTAAAGGAGCACGGAACCATAGCCGCAAACAGGTACTACTTGCTAGAAGGACCATCACAGCACGGAGCTAGTCACTAGAGCACTACTTAGGACATGGATGTTGTCAATCCGCTCGCGAAGCGACCAGCTACTGCCCGCTTGTTTATCCCTGCCGATACTACCGCTGCGGAGCGGTACTGCCGCTTGTGACTCCTCCGCGGGTACTACCGCTGGGTACCACGGTACTACCGCTGGGACCCTGACAAAAACCACACTCAAGAAACAGAACTGCCATAACTTCTGCATATGAGCTCCGAATTGAGCAAACTCAAGCTTGTTGGAAACAACGACGACGAGTAGCATCAAAACAGCGACTGGTTATAGTAAGAAGAGGCAGGGGAGGTATGCCAACAAATAGAGGAGTGAAACCTCCAACCGAGAAGAATACGCAAAACCTCCAACATCGAAAACATCATAGAAGATGCATGCGAACTCCGTTTTCGATGAACTCAAGCTTGTCATCAAGATGACCATAAGCTCTAAGACTCACAAAGAGAACCAAACAAGAACCAAGAAAGATGATGCAAGGATGCAATGGTTTGAGCTCTCTACGAACGATACGATCAAGCTACTCATCGAGAGCCCCCCTTGATAGTACGAAATCGATCCTATAACCCGGTCTCCCAACTACCATCATGAGACCGGTAAAATAGAAAACCTATCAAGGGCAAACCTTTGCCTTGCACATGGTCCACTTGAGCTAGATGATGAGACTCTTGACTCCCTCAAGTTGGACCACCTTTCTTGATTGTGTTGACTTGATGAAGACTAGTTGATTGCTCCCCCATACTCCACTATGGGTGAGCCACTCTTCCGCACATCTTCACAAGTCCATTGTCACCACAAAGGACGGACAAGCTTCAAGCATTTGATCTCTTCGTGATGCTCCACTTGAACTCGCACACGGCAATCTTGATGACGATCACCACTTGATGTCATCCTCTCCATGGGATGAGAGATATCTTCCTCTTGACACAAGCCCATGAACATGTACCTAACCCCACGTAGAACTCTCACATAGACCATGGGTTAGTACAAAAAGCACAATGGACAATGCTTACCAAACCATGGGATCACTTGATCCCTCTCGGTACATCTTCTATGCTTTGTGAGTTGATCAACTTGATTCACTCTTGACTTAGTCTTGATCAACCTTGAATCTTTCCAACTCTCTGCGTTTGGATGATGTCTTGAAGGTAAACATGAATGATCACACAATCTTCTTCTTCAAGACATGATTGCAATAAGCTCAACTCTCAAATGACCAATCTTTGGATAATTCCTTGAATAGCACCTTGGTCGACACAAACTCTTCTTGAAACCAACACATGTACTCCAAGAAAAGCCTATGGACAAAACCTTCAAATATAACTCAAGGCAACCATTAGTCCATAGAGATTGTCATCAATTTCCAAAACCAAACATGGAGGCACCGCATGTTCTTTCAGATAGAACGTTAGAGCCCATATATTTGGTACTGAATATATCATTCCATACCTCATCCTCGGTAAGAAGTTTGAATAATTATTTATAGATAATAAATATTTGGTGATTTCTCTCCATGCCTATCCCGAAGGCCTAATACCTTTGAAAATGAAATTAATGGGATCCTTTGAAATGAGCCAAGCTATTATAACAAATATTTTGATTTACCAAACGCCACTTTAGCATAGTACCAAAGCAATATGCGAGGCATTCAGAGACCACTGGAACACGTGTCCAACAAGAAATGCTAAAGGGGCAATGGAAAATGAGGTTCTCAATGGTCTCTTCAACAACATTACAGAGAACATAAGCATAATTGTTGGTGACATTAAATTGTCTCTAATTTTTCATATTTAACGTATTAAGCCTATCATAAAGAAGCAACCACAATTCATGCAAAAAAATAAAAAATAAAGAAGCAACCACAGAAATACTTTCAACTCCATTTCGGCACTTCAAAGAAATACATCATCTAAATAATCATATTAGAAAGCACATAGTTGGTAAGGAGATGTCACCCTCCATAGGGAAAATGTACCCCTTTCCAACTATTGAGACACTTTATATTTGTTCCTCCATGTGTTTCCACTCCTAGTAGACTAGCTCGGAGAAGTAGAAGTGCTTGGACACAACAGATGAATAGCCGCCCGAGGCTGACGAGGAAGCGGAGACGATGTACTTGGAGCCGCCCTCGCCGTGGTGGGGGCCGCCGGTGCCTGATGAGCTAATGCCGGCTCTGGGCACCGGAGCCGCTTGGCCATTGCGGCAATGACCTCCCGTCGAGATCCAGGTGGTAAAAAGCTTCCTCCCCATGGCGCTAAACAAGATTTGGCATCACGTGAATGAAATGGATTGGAGCGGCGGCGGAAGGATGTTGGACATCGGTATTTAAGCTGTGCTGGGAGTGGGTGATGGTGGGAGAGGGTGGTGGTGGGAGATAGTTTTGGCGGTAGAGAGATTTGGCGGGAAGGAAGAATGGTGGGAAAGAGCGTTGGACGCAGTGGGCGGTGGCAATGGGGCACCGTCGTGTGGCTCTGCTCTCTGGATGGCAGGTGTATGGACGACAACGGAGCAAAGAGACCAGATACTTTTGCAAATGACCCCCTTGGTTGACAGAAAAATATGGAATCAAGTACCTTTTCAAATATATTGTTCATTTTCCAAGTGTGAGAAATGAGTTTTTTTGTGTGTGAAAGAAGTACCTCAAATAAGTTTGAAAATTGGGCCTTTGCATTTTCCAGCCAAAGTAGACAACATTGGATGCCCGCTGCCAAATTTTCATCAATTTCAGAGTTCTATTGCCATATTTCATTGATTTAGTGAATTTCTAGTGATTTAACATAACTATCTCAAATTCGAACTACAACTATGATGTAGTTTGGTCCTAAAAATTGGAAAAAATGATTTCAAGCTTCATATTGCCAGTGTATGCACTGGACACAACTAAAGTTAAATTTCCCAAAGATTTGCCATGAATGACCATCCTAGCAAGTTTGACCCGATTTTGGAGAAAATGAAATGAGCCTCAAAGTTTGAAATCCTTTTGAATTGAGCCATTTTATATGCACTAGTTAGTGGAAAAATGATAAAATTGCAGTACCACAAACTTAAAAAAATATTCACAAATGCATGGCTTTCAAGCCAGATGATTGCATAGCCCATGATAACATGGTCAAATTTGGCACACGGATGTGGATTACCATAGGAATTTGCAATTATTTTGTAATAAATTTTTGTTTTCATTTTCAAGAGCCATAAATGACCTTTTTGTGAAAGAAGCTTTCGGACTACTTTTGGACATGTTGTGTTGGACTATTTTTGGACATGCTGCACTATTTTTGATAAGTTTTGCAAGTGCATGCTACACTCCTTCTATGGTGGACTGTTTTTTGTCGTTTTGGCATGTTGCACTATTTTTAGTAAGTTTTGCATATGTTACACTATTTTTGGTGGTTTTTCGTTCTAAAATGACATGATATTATTGATATTATGACTATCCAAACATTTGTTGGAAGTACTTCCATCCACTGCATGCATCTTAAATTAGGTGCCATAAATCCAATATGTATGTACATATTTTAATGGTTAGTTCATGTTTAAAGCTCATGCAAAAAAATGGCAAAATGAAAATAATAATTAAACTTGTATCTTTAACCCAATGGTTTATCATTTTTCATAATTAAATTTTGTTAGAAAATCATATAGCTTGGCTTGATATCATACTACGGGTTTATCCTTCCATTAAATTTCCAAAAGATTTGAGTAAATTGTGAATATATGTTGCTCTCTAATGTGACACTGACATCTCCAAATATGTTTCATGTCTCCCAAACATACTATTAAACTACATTTCCAAAAAAACTTCCTTCATCATTTTGAATCAAGATTTTAATTGCAATCTCATATGCTAGGTGAATAGACAAATATAAATTGGGAAGATTTGGTTTGTGCCTAGCAAACTCAGATATTCGAAGGCTGCCATCCAAGTTTCATGAGATATGGTTGTGCCACTAAGGAATGCGAAGAAATTAGTTGCACGCCCCAGCATGCTGTCTCCACTTGTTCTATCTCATTTGAACCGTCCTGTGAGACCCACCACTTGTCATGCCAATCACACCGATGAGCAAACACGTTTTTCTATGACAGGACAGGACACGACGACCATAATTTGAACCTTTCTTGTTCGCGTACCATGCCAGCCATGCATCAAATTCCGGGGATTGTCATGCACGTCCCTCGAGATTCTGAGTAACTATAGCTATTATTTGCCCGCACCCATCTTTGTCATGACTCTCTCCTCACACTCCCTCACTGCCGCTCCAACTGCTCGCCCTAGCCCTTTCTCTGCTATGGCGCCGACCACCCTAGCCGACACACCATTAGTGCGGCGGGACCCAATGCCGAGTGCCACGCCTCGCCACCCCGCACCAAGGAGCACGCCTTGTCGCCCCTCGCCGAGGAGGACGTCGCGCCGGATCCCCCGTACCTCACCATTGAGGAGCTCTGTGATGCTATGGACACCTCCCTGTGGCAGCTATTGTCTCCGAAGGAGGGTGCTAGGAGTGAGTCGCACATAAAGCAAGAGGAGGAGCGCATCGAGAGAGGCAGCCTGATGGGCCCACGTGTTGGATCAATGGAGAGAGGCTCATGATAACAACGATAGGGTGGAGGTAGTGGCTTGGGAGGTAGCCATGGAGGCCATTGGGCCCTCACACTCGCGTCTCGCCTGGTGGTACGTCGATTGATGGTCGACGTTGTAAAGCTTGGAAGTAACGGTGGGCGCTGGATGATGAGAGCGTTGCCGCGGTAGTTGCCCGCAATGAATGTGCCCACATCAACTCACAATGGTCTTAGCCGAGTAGACTGAGGTCTCTTGCCATCGCGCTGGGGTGCGGCCGCCCAGGGACCATGCATGCCCGAGCTCCAGCGGCCCATGTTAGATAGTTGTAGTTTAGTTGTGGATCCCATTAATAGGTACTCTCTCCGCGAAAAAGATTGTCCCTCAAATGAATAGTTAGTGCTAGATACATCCATTTCAGGAACAAGATTAGGACAAGCTTTTCCGGACGAAGGGAATAGTTTAATACAGGATACCCTTTTTCATTAAGTATGTAATAAAACAAGCTTGGAATCCTTCACAGTTATCTATGTTGTATCACTTGCTCAGTTGATACCCTTCGCCACCCTTGACTCTCATACCAATAAAGTGATGGGCTGATGGCAACCAAAGTAGCCCACAAAGTTAGTTCACAAATGGATAATGGTACAGTTAAAAAATCTTCAAAGATTTCGTAAGTACCCGGGAAAGTAGTGGCTGAACCTCAGCTCGGTGCACCGCCGCTACACCCACACAAAAAAACATACCAAAACATTTCGAAAAAATCTAAAGATTGTGGGAATGATCTCATCAACAAATGTTAGAGGGGCTTGCAAAGTTTGGTGGTCAAATGACATCCGAGAAGATCGGTACAAAACAACTAAATTACAAATTTTGGTCAAACAATGCACATACATTTTGAGTAATGTTGTTTCTTTTTTGTATAGAGCTCCTCGGATGTCATTTGACCACCAAAATTTGCAAGCCTCTCTAACATTTGTTGATGATCATTCGCACAAAGTTTCAGATTTTTTTCGAAATGTTTTGCTATGTTTTTCTTTTGCGTGGATGTAGCGGGTGTGCACGAGCTGGGGTGCGGGAAAACCACTCTCTAAGTACTAAGCTACAGCTTTCCCATCTCTTTCAATATGTGCATGTAGAATTACTGCAATTTTCTATGATTTTGTTTGGAGAAAATTTATTCTTTGTTCAGTTGACAAAGGGAAATCCGTTGGATGGCCTGGTCTTCATGATTTGCTGGTGGATTTGAGGTGAAACACGACAAACATGAAGAACAACGGAGGAAAAAAAAATCAAGAGAATCACTCACAAGGACAAGATTCACCACCAATCTAACTCAAATTACAAGCCAAACCTCAAGATCTAACAACATGAAAAAGAAATAACTAGGGCAGTTCATCCCCAAATCTCTAGGTAACATTGAGTGTTGAGAGATAGCTCCTCTCCAACTTCTAGGAATCAGAGGTCTTGTACTCCTAGAGGAACCTTCAACTGGTAAGTGGTCTTGAACTCCATGGAGTCTTCACCCTGTAGGTGGAAATCCCCAGGGTATGATAGATTGAGCAAAGCTGTATCAAGGTTTTGGCTTATGCTTTACTAAGCCTAGAAAATGGAAGAGGTAAGAAATATATTGGCCCTAGGGAAAGAGGGGAAAGTGAAGGGTAGGTAGTCCCAATCGTGATTCTAATGTACGACTTTATCAATCAAACTAACCCCTATGATTCTACGATTTTGGTTAGTAGAATGTGCGATTCCATAAGTGAAGATTCTACGATTTACGATTCTACCATCGTAGCTCTGATCTGTTTCAGGATCATAATTTGACTACCTTCGAAGGGCAATGGAACATTTTCCAACAGTTTCATGCAGTCAAGTCCAGAGGCCCGGGGACCCAGGGTACACAAAGAGTTGGGCGGCTGGAGCCCAGGGACCCGAGGACCCAGGGTGTTTCATCAACACAATGAGTGGTATGTATGCATCCTGTTGCAGCAGATTACTCAATTAATGGACAACACATCTTGAATTAATCACTTTTGCTTTACCAGGATTTAATTGAGGTAGCTGGTAAGAAAGAAAAAGGCCTAGGAGACAGAATCATCTCTTGTTCTGATCAGAAAATTTACAAGTACTTGTGGAATAACCATAAACTGCAAAACAAAACAAAAAGGCTCTAGGGCCTGTGACGGCGCAAAATTGGCACTAGGCCTCATTCCGATTTATGTGTTGGCTACACTTCAGATCCAAATGGACTTCCATGATTAATGGATTCATCGTCGAAAGATCTCCTTGTGGCTTCCCACAACTGAGACTCGATCCCCAGTTTCTTCAGCTCATGAAGTCCTCTATCAACTTTTAACATAGTTTGACAAAACAAGAAAAAAATGATTACAGCTTTCAACGACACATTTAGCACAACTATTAGTGTTTAGCGAGGTGATTAAAGGAAAAAAGATTGCGAGGTCATGATACTTCTCACTATGGTTTCTCAGTCATAATTTTGAACAAAACAAAATAGTTGTGGTTTCTTTTGTTTAGAACATACAAACTGTAAAGAATTGTGGATTGTGCAAAGGATGATCTCAATAGTAATGTAAGGGAGGCTACCTTCAACGACATCACTTGTAGTAACTGGATGGTTGCCTTGCTCTATCCAAAATTGTAGCCGGTCGTCAGCTATATCTTCCTCTACATCATGGTTTTTGGCCCGCCTCCAAAAGTAGGTCAACCATGCCTGTTGTATTGTTAGTTCCTCGACGTAAAATTTATGGTAAGTAAAAAATGGAACACTCACAAGAAAGAAACAAGAACAGAAGATATGAATTTCCATAAAATGTTTAAGCTGACATTTTACTATGGTCGACTTAGTTTATCATGTTTTAACTTTGACACATAGCGGAACACAAAATAATAGTACTAATTTGCAGAGAATTGTCTCGACGCATCACATGGATGACAGATTGTTATTTTACCTGCTTGAAGCGTACATCTTCTCGCTCGTCCTCACTTAAATCTAGGACAAATAGCAAGCCCCCACAGATAGTTAGTAAAGAAATTTGATGTACTAGTGTTTTTCACAGGCCATAGATGTCAAAGGAATTAGTGAAGAGAAGAACTAACCAGTTGACTCTGGCAGCAGGAAAAACCGGACCTACAATAGGAAGCTTACTCATCAGAAAAGGGTTAAACGTATTCGTCCAATGCCATCAAGTCAATTTGGCAACATGAATGTTCAGAAGGACAGATGAGCTGACACAGCTGGCTAGGAAGCAGCTCTAATCACACAAACGAAGAGATAAACTTCCTGCAATTCTCCAATACAAACTAGAATTACTGAACCAAAAATCTACATGGTTTTGTTTAGTATTTTCCTGAAGTGATTCTGGTATATATCAATTATATTAAAGGAGTGTAATTGCTCCGTTTTTCCCTGGTGTTATATGCATTGTCAGCTTGCTGTACCATTCGGAGTCTGCAAAAAGTGGCTATTGGATGCCCAAGAGATGCTATGTGTTGCCAAATTGTAACAGCACCACATACAGTTTCGAGTCTTTTTGGAACTCTTATGACTTTATCGTAGTGGCCAGAAAAATGGTTGTATATCTGTCGGAAGTTCTGAGATATATCACATAGTAACATATTAAAGATAAAAGTATAAGAAATGAGTACATTTTGGAGAAGCCACCTGAGAGAGGTCTGTATCGTCGATGTTCTGCTAAAGCCAGCATGATTGCATCTTCTACCTTCAAAGGGAATATTAGATTATTGCTTCAGTAATTGAAACTAGAAACATAAATATCATTTTCTTCCTTTATGAGAATATGTGAAAGAAAATTCAGTGACACATACTGCGTCTACAATATACTTCACAATGACATAAACTTGTAACCCTAATTAGTTACGGGAGTATGAAGTACTGAAGTTTGACGATCCACTTTCTATTTTCATCAAGTGGAACCAATATGATGCATCAATTACTTTCTGTATCACTCTGTGATTGACAGAAAAAACGAAATTGTCAAAACAATGAACTAGACGAGCATGAGAACTGCTAGAAGATAACTTTCATCTAGGAAATTGCCACACCAACACTATGAGACATAATTTTCGTTTATTGTGAGTACTATGGATCTCATCAAACTTGATCAATTGGGACTTTCCTCTGAAAGAAACTCATAGATTGGGACAAGCATAAAATTACTAAGAAAATATTGAGAAAAAACCTTGAGCGAAGCTAATTCACGAAGTCCTTTCTCAACTAAAAGCATGCTCTCAATATTTCCGTCTCCAGCCGTATCATTTACATCATTATCTGCTACCACATGAACAGTACAAGAAAATAAGTAATGTGATTGAAATCATGATATTATATACCATCACTGGTACACTTAAAAATGATGATACATCCTTCGGCATTATATTACTTTAAAAAAATGACAGAAATATAATAATCCTCCACATGGCAGAAATATATTAACCCTCTACTTGACATCTTTTTGCACCTATGGGCAAAATGTAAGTACTTCACTAAGGGAAATATATTTGGAATTCATTTTCTATGCACGTACGAAATGCAAAGCAAAAATCCATATCACAACAAAGATGAAATCCAACTCAAAGCAACTCAAGTACATTCTGCAGATTTATTTATGTCATTTCCAGTTTCATTTTTATCTTGACATCAGAATCCTTACAGGGATTTTCAATTGATGTAGGTTACATCATTTCATGGCAATCTGGCCTTCATCTACATGTATCACGGCATAAGCTACTTGTAGAGTAATCTAAATCTGAGATGCTTGTACCAACGGCTTCATGGTAGTAACATAATCATAATTAGGAGACCAAAAGATGGATTTTGAAAGGGAATCTGACCTGATAAACTTCCATCTCTAGCTTTTTGCCCAATTGATAGGACGACTTCAAGTGCAAGTGGTGCAACCGAGGACCAGTGTTCTAAGTTGTTCAGCGATATCAAATTGATAGGACGTTGCAAGTGCAAGGTGGTGCAACCGAGGACCAGTGTTCTAGTTTTTTGTTCAGCGATATCAGAATGTATCCCTAAAATAGACACCTTTGCATTAGCCAACCATTCTGACAATCTTAACATTACATATTTTAAAAAAATTGACTGCTCAGTTGTGGATAAGCCTTTTTCTCATGAAGAATATCAATTTTTCCCTGACAATAATTGGCAATATTTTTCTTGGCAATATTTACAGGCTTCAGAGAAAATTATGACAGACAAGTAACGACTGAATCTCTCCATGAATAACTTAACGAAATCAATTTGAAACAGGACATATTATTAAAGGGTACACTCATTAAAAGGCAAACTATGCAAAATGTTTATGGCAACATTAGCTTATGAATTTTATAATGAACAAATAGGTAAGGGCAATAATGCATCCCTTAGCCCTTATTTTTAACCAGCACCCGAGCCCTTAATTTCTCAATGTTAACAATTACAATGGAGGAGAGCTGCTGTTTAGGGCTCCACAAATTTACTTGCTTCCCTGCACCTTTTTATGCTGTAGTAGAACGCTAGAGAATTTTGAGAAATTAATTAGACTACATTAGAGGAAGATCCCGGAAAAAAAATACAGGAGATAATCTCAGTACCAAGTCTAACAGATAGTTTCCAGTAGCGGGCGAGCCAACACCTCTTTAGCACCACCTCCTCCTGATAAATGATTTTCGTGAAATGTAATGGATCCAAAAACAACAAAGTGCCAGAATATGAATAGGCCAGCAAGCCTACACACCACACCATTTCTTCTTGTGACAGGATCATTCTGTTGGATGTTGCATGAAGAGATCTCAGTTCTGATCCAGTACCTACACGCCGAGATACAGATGTGGCCATCTCACCAGCGACCTTCCCAACAGAGTAAATAAAAGTTTAGGCTTGCAAAACATGACTGAGGAAAACTCATTCAGCAATAAGTAATCATATTTGGTGAACTATTCACCTTTGCTTCTGATCGAAGGGCTGTAATCTCATCGCAGCTTGCACTGTTACCCCTTCTTGAACCAATTCTCATTGAAGCCTAAGAGAAAACAGATCTCGAGGTTGGACAGAGTTAGTATGCAAAATCTTAGAATTGCTTTTATTTTCCCTGTAATTTCTAACTTGGACTTATGAAATGAAGAAAATTCATTATACTCTGGTAGGTCAACAACCAAGGGCTCGGGTGTGGGGTGGGGTGCAATCTTCCTATCCAAGGGTGCTCATGGGACAATGAGGCGATGGGGCCCGGTTGCCTCCAATAGACCATACAAGGGTTGTCCGTCCCATGTGACACGTGGGGTTGGGCATCATTTGCTTCCAGTCTAACATGGCCCGCCAGCAAGCGGACCTCCCATAGGCCTATATCTCCTTCATACAGCTCTCGATCGGCCGATTATCAGTCAGACCTTGGTTGGGCTAGAGAGCTACAGTTTAGATATTTCCCCATTTGGTAGAGCACAGTTATGCAAATTGTGTCGTCGGGCGTAGCTACGAAGCACGAGGCTGTAAGAGGGACCTGGATATAGGCATGGTCAGGATGCGTGACCCAGGCATGTGTAAAGTAGCTTCCAGGGTGGCTTTCCTGCGGGGCGACGGCGGGCGAGTACGTGACAGAGACTGGGCACGGCCTGACGGCATATACCGGCAAAAGTCGGCGGAGGAGGGAGCATACCCAGGTTCATGCCGCACCCCCCTCCCTTCTCCTACACTCCGCCTCACGCCGTCGAGTGACCGCGTGGTCGGCTAGATGCATCCTAATTGGCTGTGTTAGGCCTGGTCGGTGAGGGGCTCGGAAAGCCCCGAACAAAAAGATAGAGGGTGAGGACCCCATAGGTGCGGAAACAAGCGTCCGGAAACGAAAGGGAGCACACGCCCCGAGCGGCCGAGTTGAGGCGCAGGCCCGCGCCTTTAAGGGGCTGCGTCGACCGGGCGGCGTCGGCGGTGTCCTTACCTGCATCCTCATCGGTGCTGGTGGTGGCGCGGGCCATGGCCGCGGGGTGGAGGCACCATGTGGTGCGGGGCATGGCAGTGCGGCGGCGCGTGGCTGCAGCGGTGGCGCAGGTGCGTGTTGGCGGCGCGGCGGCTGCACGGCAGCGGGGTTGTGCGTGCTCTGCCTGCCCCTTCGGTCGGGTCTGCTAGGGTTCGTCCTCCTCAGATCTGACGCGGTGGCTGCCATGGTGGTGCGAGGCGGCCTCCCTCCCATTGGGTGCGTGCGTGTCTCCTGAAGGTGGCGGGCTGCGGGGGGTGGTGTCGGATCTGGTGGTCTTGCTTCAGCTCATGTCGCGGGATGACCTAGATCTGGCGGCCACCACGGCGGGTGGCGGGCTGTGGATGGCTTGGGCGCGGTGGGCGGCTTCTTCCTTGCCGCTAGGCAGACGGTAGCAGCGGCGTGGTGGCGGTGCGACCGGGGTCGGACCGGGGTCGGTCCGGGCGGCTTGGTGTTGGCGTCCGGGGTGGCTGTCTGGTGGCGCAGGTGCGTGCCCGGCGGCTCCGACGCTTGGAGCTCGCCGGACGGCGCGTGTTGGGCAGTGGTCCGGTGTGGCTGCTGCTCCGTCCGTGGGTGGCTCCACAGCGGTTTGGCAAGTTGGCTGCGGCGGCGGCTGGTATGCCCTGGCGTCAGGCTCGTCCGTAGGCCGCTTGTATCGGCCTTCGATCTATCTCCTCGTCGTCCGGGTGTATTCCCATTGAAGGAATG
>NC_053022.1:242192480-242289149 GCF_003073215.2 Triticum urartu | reverse complement strand
AAGAATATCCTGAAGTACCTGAAAAGGACTAAGGATATGTTTCTCGTTTATGGAGGTGACGAAGAGATCGTCGTAAAAGGTTACGTCGACGCTAGCTTCGACAGAGATCTGGATGACTCCAAGTCACAAACCGGATACGTGTATATTTTGAATGGTGGGGCAGTAAGCTGGTGCAGTTGCAAGCAGAGCGTCGTGGCGGGATCTACATGTGAAGCAGAGTACATGGCAGCCTCAGAGGCAGCGCATGAAGCAATTTGGGTGAAGGATTTCATCACTGACCTAGGAGTCATACCCAATGCGTCGGGGCTGATCAAGCTCTTCTGTGAAAACACTGGAGCTATTGCACTTGCCAAGGAGCCCGGGTTTCACAAGAAGACAAGGCACATCAAGCGTCGCTTCAACTCCATTCGTGAAAATGTTCAAGATGGAGACATAGATATTTGTAAAGTACATACGGACCTGAATGTAGAAGATCCGTTGACTAAACCTCTCCCTAGAGCAAAACATGATCAACACCAGAATTCCATGGGTGTTCGATTCATCACAATGTAACTAGATTATTGACTCTAGTCCAAGTGGGAGACTGTTGGAAATATGCCCTAGAGGCAATAATAAAAGCATTATTATTATATTTCCTTGTTCATGATAATTGTCTTTATTCATGCTATAATTGTGTTATCCGGAAATCGTAATACATGTGTGAATAATAGACACCAACATGTCCCTAGTAAGCCTCTAGTTGACTAGCTCGTTGATCAACAGATAGTCATGGTTTCCTGACTATGGACATTGGATGTCATTGATAACGAGATAACATCATTAGGAGAATGATGTGATGGACAAGACCCAATCCTAAACATAGCACAAGATCGTATAGTTCGTTTGCTAGAGTTTTCCAATGTCAAGTATCTTTTCCTTAGACCATGAGATCATGTAACTCCCGGATACCGTAGGAGTGCTTTGGGTGTACCAAACGTCACAACGTAACTGGGTGACTATAAAGGTATACTACGGGTATCTCCGAAAGTGTCTGTTGGGTTGACATGGATCAAGACTGGGATTTGTCACTCCGTATGACGAAGAGGTATCACTGGGCCCACTCGGTAATGCATCATCATTATGAGCTCAAAGTGACCAAGTGTCTGGTCACGGGATCATGCATTACGGTACGAGTAAAGTGACTTGCCGTTAACGAGATTGAACGAGGTATTGGGATACCGACGATCGAATCTTGGGCAAGTAACATACCGATTGACGAAGGGAATTGTATACGGGGTTGCTTGAATCCTCGACATCGTGGTTCATCCGATGAGATCATCGAGGAGCATGTGGGAGCCAACATGGGTATCCAGATCCCGCTGTTGGTTATTGACCGGAGAGCATCTCGGTCATGTCTACATGTCTCCCGAATCCGTAGGGTCTACACACTTAAGGTTCGGTGACGCTAGGGTTGTAGGGATATGTATATGCAGTAACCCGAATGTGGTTCGGAGTCCCGGATGAGATCCCGGACGTCATGAGGAGTTCCGAAATGGTCCAGAGGTAAAGAATTATATATAGGAAGTGCTATTTCGGCCGTCGGGACAAGTTTCGGGGTCACCGGTATTGTACCGGGACCACTGGAAGGGTCCCGGGGGCCTACCGGGTGGGGCCACCTGCCCCGGGGGGCCACATGGGCTGTAGGGGTGTGCGCTTTGGCCTATATGGGCCAAGGGCACCTGCCCCAAGAGGCTCATGCGCCAAGAGATAAGGAAAGGAAGAGTCCTAAAGGGGGAAGGCACCTCCTAGGTGCCTTGGGGAGGATGGACTCCTCCCTTGGCCGCCGCCCCCCTAGGAGATTGCATCTCCTAGGGCCGGCGCCCCCCCTAGGCTCCCTATATATAGTGGGGGAAGGAGGGCCTCTCACCCCACGCCTTTGGTGCCTCCCTCTCCATCTCCAACACCTCCTCCTCCTCCATAGAGCTTGGTGAAGCCCTGCCGGAGTACTGCAGCTCCACCACCACCACGCCGTCGTGCTGCTGCTGGAGCCATCTTCCTCAACCTCTCCTTCCCCTTGCTGGATCAAGAAGGAGGAGACATTACGCTGACCATACGTGTGTTGAACGCGGAGGTGCCGTTCGTTCGGCGCTAGGATCTCCGGTGATTTGGATCATGTCGAGTACGCCTTCCTCATCCCCGTTCTTTGAACGCTTCCGCGCGTGATCTACAAAGGTATGTAGATGCAATCCGATCACTCATTGCTAGATGAACTCCTAGATGGATCTTGGTGAAACCGTAGAAAGTTTTTGTTTTCTGCAACGTTCCCCAACAGTGGCATGATGAGCTAGGTCTATGCATAGTTCTTTTGCACGAGTAGAACACAATTTGTTGTGGGTGTAGATGTTGTCAACTTTCTTGCCGCTACTAGTCTTATCTTGCTTCAGCAGTATTGTGGGATGAAGCGGCCCGGACCAACCTTACACGTACGCTTACGTGAGACCGGTTCCACCGACTAACATGCACAAGTTGCATAAGGTGGCTGGCGGGTGTCTGTCTCTCCCACTTTAGTTGGAGCGGATTCGATGAAAAGGGTCCTTATGAAGGGTAAATAGAAGTTGACAAATCACGTTGTGGCTTTAACGTAGGTAAGAAAACGTTCTTGCTAGAGCCCTTTTTCAGCCACGTAAAACTTGCAACAACAATTAGAGGACGTCTAACTTGTTTTTGCAGCAAGTGCTTTGTGATATGATATGGCCAAAGTTGTGATGAATGATGAATGAAATATATGTCATGTATGAGATGTTCATGCTATTGTAATAGGAATCACGACTTGCATGTCGATGAGTATGACAACCGGCAGGAGCCATAGGAGTTGTCTTTATTTTTGTATGACCTGCGTGTCATTGAGAAACGCCATGTAAATTACTTTACTTTCTTGCTAAACGCGTTAGCCGTAGTAGTAGAAGTAATAGTTGGCGAGAAACTTCATGGAGACACGATGATGGAGATCATGGTGTCATGCCGGTGACAAGATGATCATGGAGCCCCAAGATGGAGATCAAAGGAGCTATGTGATATTGGCCATATCATGTCACTATTATTATTTGATTGCATGTGATGTTTATCATGTTTTGTACATCTTGTTTCTTAGAACGACGGTAGTAAATAAGATGATCCCTCATAATAATTTCAAGAAAGTGTTGCATAACCGCTTGACTCAGCTAGGAGTTAATCTCCCGGATGACGCGGTCATTGACAGAATCCTTTAGTCGCTTCCACCGAGCTACAAGAGCTTTGTGATGAACTTCAATATGCAGGGGATGGAAAGGACCATTCCTGAAGTATTTGCAATGCTGAAATCAGCAGAGGTAGAAGTCAAAATGGAACATCAAGTGTTGATGGTGAATAAAACCACTAAGTTCAAGAAGGGCAAGGGTAAGAAATCCTTCAAGAAGGACGGCAAGGGAGTTGCCGTGCCCGGCAAACAAGCTGCCGGGAAGAAGCCAAAGAATGGACCCAAGCCCGAGACTGAGTGCTTTTATAGCAAGGAAAGTGGACACTGGAAGCGGAACTGCCCCAAATACTTAGCAGACAAGAAGGCCGGCAAAACGAAAGGTATATGTGATATACATGTAATTGACGTGTACCTTACCAGTACTCGTAGTAGCTCCTGGGTATTTGATACCGGTGCAGTTGCTCACATTTGTAACTCAAAGCAGGAGCTGCGGAATAAGCAGAGACTGGCGAAGGACGAGGTGACGATGCACGTCGGGAATGGTTCCAAGGTCGATGTGATCACCGTCGGCACGCTACCTCTACATTTACCTACAGGATTAGTTTTGAACCTCAATAATTGTTATTTAGTGCCAAGTTTGAGCATGAACATTGTATCAGGATCTCGTTTAATACGAGATGGCTACTCATTTAAATCCGAGAATAATGGTTGTTCTATTTATATGAGAGATATGTTTTATGGTCATGCTCCGATGGTGAATGGTTTATTCTTAATGAATCTCGAGCGTAATGCTACACATATTCATAGTGTGAATACCAAAAGATGTAATATTGATAATGATAGTCCCACCTACTTGTGGCACTGCCGCCTTGGTCACATAGGTGTCAAACGCATGAAGAAGCTCCATGCAGATGGACTTTTAGAGTCTCTTGATTACGAATCATTTGACACGTGCGAACCATGCCTCAAGGGTAAAATGACCAAGACTCCGTTCTCAGGAACAATGGAGCGAGCAACCAACTTATTGGAAATCATACATACTGATGTGTGCGGTCCAATGAGCGTTGAGGCTCGCTGTGGCTATCGTTATGTTCTCACCCTCACTGATGACTTGAGTAGATATGGGTATGTCTACTTAATGAAACACAAGTCTGAGACCTTTGAAAAGTTCAAGGAATTTCAGAGTGAGGTTGAGAATCAACGTGACAGGAAAATCAAGTTCCTGCGATCAGATCGTGGAGGAGAATACTTGAGTCACGAGTTTGGCACACACTTAAGAAAATGTGGAATAGTTTCACAACTCACGCCGCCTGGAACACCTGAGCGTAATGGTGTGTCTGAACGTCGTAATCGCACTCTATTAGATATGGTGCGATCTATGATGTCTCTTACCGATTTACCGCTATCTTTTTGGGGCTATGCTTTAGAGACTGCCGCATTCACTTTAAATAGGGCTCCGTCAAAATCCGTTGAGATGACAACGTATGAATTATGGTTTGGGAAGAAACCTAAGCTGTCGTTTCTAAAAGTTTGGGGATGCGATGCTTATGTCAAGAAACTTCAACCTGAAAAGCTCGAACCCAAGTCGGAAAAATGCGTCTTCATAGGATACCCTAAAGAAACTATTGGGTATACCTTCTACCTCAGATCCGAAGGCAAGATCTTTGTTGCCAAGAATGGATCCTTTCTAGAGAAGAAGTTTCTCTCTAAAGAAGTAAGTGGGAGGAAAGTAGAACTTGATGAAGTATTACCTCTTGAACCGGAAAATGGCGCAACTCAAGAAAATGTTCCTGCGATGCCTGCACCGACTAGAGAGGAAGTTAATGATGATGATCAAGATACTTCTGATCAAGCTCCTACTGAAATTCGAAGGTCCACAAGGACACGTTCCGCACCAGATTGGTACGGCAACCCTGTCTTGGAAATCATGTTGTTAGACAACGGTGAACCTTTGAACTATGAAGAAGCGACGGCGGGCCCGGATTCCGACAAATGGCTGAAGCCATGAAATCCGAGATAGGATCCATGTATGAAAACGAAGTATGGACTTTGACTGATTGCCTATAGAGCGGCGAGCCATAGAAAATAAATGGATCTTTAAGAAGAAGACAGACGCGGATGGTAATGTAACCATCTATAAAGCTCGACTTGTCGCTAAGGGTTATCGACAAGTTCAAGGGGTTGACTACGATGAGACTTTCTCACTGGTAGCGAAGCTTAAGTCCGTCCGAATCATGTTAGCAATTGCCGCATTCTATGATTATGAAATATGGCAAATGGACGTCAAAACGGCATTCCTTAATGGTTTCCTTAAGGAAGAATTGTATATGATGCAGCCGGAGGGTTTTGTCGATCCTAAGTATGCTCACAAGGTATGCAAGCTCCAACCCTCGATTTATGGGCTGGTGCAAGCATCTCGGAGTTGGAACATTCGCTTTGATGAGATGATCAAAGCGTTTGGGTTTACGCAGACTTATGGAGAAGCCTGCGTTTACAAGAAAGTGAGTGGGAGCTCTGTAGCATTTCTCATATTATATGTAGATGACATACTTTTGATGGGAAATGATATAGAACTTTTGGACAGCATTAAGGCCTACTTGAATAAGAGTTTTTCAATGAAGGACCTTGGAGAAGCTGCTTATATATTAGGCATCAAGATCTATAGAGATAGATCAAGACGCCTCATAGGTCTTTCACAAAGCACATACCTTGATAAGATATTGAAGAAGTTCAATATGGACAGTCTAAGAAGGGGTTCTTGCCTGTTTTGCAAGGTGTGAGATTGAGCTCGGCTCAATGCCCGACCACGGCAAAAGATAAAGAAGAGATGAGTGTCATCCCCTATGCTTCAGCCATAGGATCTATTATGTATGCCATGCTGTGTACCAGACCTGATGTAAACCTTGCCGTAAGTTTGGTAGGAAGGTACCAAAGTAATCCCGGCAAGGAACACTGGACATCGGTCAAGAATATCCTGAAGTACCTGAAAAGGACAAAGGACATGTTTCTCGTCTATGGAGGTGACGAAGAGCTCGTCGTAAAGGGTTACGTCGACGCTAGCTTCGACACAGATCTGGATGACTCTAAGTCACAAACCGGATACGTGTATATGTTGAATGGTGGAGCAGTGAGCTGGTGCAGCTGCAAGCAGAGCATTGTGGCGGGATCTACATGTGAAGCGGAGTACATGGCAGCCTCGGAGGCAGCACGTGAAGCAATATGGGTGAAGGAGTTCATCACCGACCTAGGAGTCATACCCAATGTGTCGGGGCCAATCAAACTCTTTTGTGACAACACTGGAGCTATTGCACTTGCCAAGGAGCCCAGGTTTCACAAGAAGACAAGGCACATCAAGCGTCGCTTTAACTCCATTCGTGAAAATGTTCAAGATGGAGACATAGAGATTTGTAAAGTACATACGGACCTGAATGTAGCAGATCCGTTGACTAAACCTCTCCCTAGGGCAAAACATGATCAACACCAGAATTCCATGGGTGTTCGATTCATCACAATGTAACTAGATTATTGACTCTAGTGCAAGTGGGATACTGTTGGAAATATGCCCTAGAGGCAATAATAAAAGCATTATTATTATATTTCCTTGTTCATGATAATTGTCTTTATTCATGCTATAATTGTGTTATCCGGAAATCATAATACATGTGTGAATAATAGACACCAACATGTCCCTAGTAAGCCTCTAGTTGACTAGCTCGTTGATCAACAGATAGTCATGGTTTCCTGACTATGGACATTGGATGTCATTGATAACGAGATCACATCATTAGGAGAATGATGTGATGGACAAGACCCAATCCTAAACATAGCACAAGATCGTATAGTTCGTTTGCTAGAGTTTTCCAATGTCAAGTATCTTTTCCTTAGACCATGAGATCGTGTAACTCCCGGATACCGTAGGAGTGCTTTGGGTGTACCAAACGTCACAACGTAACTGGGTGACTATAAAGGTATACTACGGGTATCTCCGAAAGTGTCTGTTGGGTTGACACGGATCAAGACTGGGATTTGTCACTCCGTATGACGGAGAGGTATCACTGGGCCCACTCGGTAATGCATCATCATAATGAGCTCAAAGTGACCAAGTGTCTGGTCACGGGATCATGCATTACGGTACGAGTAAAGTGACTTGCGGTAACGTGAGATTGAACGAGGTATTGGGATACCAGACGATCGAATCTCGGGCATAACATTACCGATTGACAAAGGGAATTGTATGCGGGGTGGCTTGAATCCTCTACATCGTGGTTCATCCGATGGAGATCATCGAGGAGCATGTGGGAGCCAACATGGGTATCCAGATCCCGCTGTTGGTTATTGACCGGAGAGCATCTCGGTCATGTCTACATGTCTCCCGAATCCGTAGGGTCTACACACTTAAGGTTCGGTGACGCTAGGGTTGTAGGGATATGTATATGCAGTAACCCGAATGTTGTTCGGAGTCCCGGATGAGATCCCGGACGTCACGAGGAGTTCCGGAATGGTCCAGAGGTAAAGAATTATATATAAGAAGTGCTATTTCGGCCGTCGGGACAAGTTTCGGGGTCACCGGTATTGTACCGGGACCACCGGAAGGGTCCCGGGGGCCCACCGGGTGGGGCCACCTGCCCCGGGGGGCCACATGGGCTGTAGGGGTGTGCGCCTTGGCCTATATGGGCCAAGGGCACCAGCCCCAAGAGGCCCATGCGCCAAGAGATAAGGAAAGGAAGAGTCCTAAAGGGGGAAGGCACCTCCTAGGTGCCTTGGGGAGGATGGACTCCTCCCTTGGCCGCCGCCCCCCTAGGAGATTGCATCTCCTAGGGCCGGCGCCCCCCCTAGGCTCCCTATATATAGTGGGGGAAGGAGGGCCTCTCACCCCACGCCTTTGGTGCCTCCCTCTCCCTCTCCAACACCTCCTCCTCCTCGATTAAGTTGGGTAACGCCAGGGTTTTCCCAGTCACGACGTTGTAAAACGACGGCCAGTGAATTGTAATACGACTCACTATAGGGCGAATTCGAGCTCGGTACCCGGGGATCAAGAAGGAGGAGACGTTACGCTGACCGTAGGTGTGTTGAACGCGGAGGTGCCGTCCGGTCGGCGCTAGGATCTTCGGTGATTTGGATCACGTCGAGTACGCCTTCCTCATCCCCGTTCTTTGAACGGTTCCGCGCGTGATCTACAAAGGTATGTAGATGCAATCCGATCACTCATTGTTAGATGAACTCCTAGATGGATCTTGGTGAAACCGTAGAAAATTTTTGTTTTCTACAACGTTCCCCAACAATCACTATGGGCACTCCCCATCTCTTCTTGATTAATGGCGTGTGGGCCCTGGGGGAGGGCTCGGCCGACTCCCCCGTGCCGACTCCCGTTGGGTCCGACTGGCGGTTCTCCCGCCGTCTCCCGAGGTCTCGCTGACTAGCGGGCCCTGCTGCCTCTAGGCCGTACAGACAAGCCGTCGTGGGCGCAGGACCAGGTACAGTGGTGCTGATGTCAAGGCTGGCTGGGCAACAGTGCCACGCCGCAGGGAGATCTTCCCAAGTACGGCGCACTGTAGCCATGCCTGCCCTTGGTAAGGGGCGGGGAGTGGGCTTCATTGCAGCTACGCCCCTGCCCCGTCCCCCTCGATGAGGTCACGGTTTGTTGGAGTCGCCGGCCGACTCCCCAAAGCCGGCTTCTCTGGAAGTCGCTCCTGGGACTCTTCAATATGCTCTTCAGGAGGCGTCTTGCCATAGGCTCCCCAGGAGGCGTCTCTTCGCCCTGTGGTCTTGACGGGCGCAGCCTGCCCCGATGTCTTGAAAGGTCATGGGGCTCAGGTTGGCCTACCCGTGGCCCATTACTCCGACATCTTCACGGGAGGAATGCGCCTCGAAATCGTCGAAATGATGGATCCGACACCTCCTGGCGCCGGGCACTCTTTCGAGTCCCCGTGGCCTTCTTCGTGGCCTTCTTCCCCGGCACCACATAGGGTGCCGGAACCAGCAGCTTCGCCAAGTGAGCGTCCGCTGGGCCTTCGGGCAAAGGGGCCGGACAGTTGATCTGTCCGGACGTCACCTGCCAATCCTATCAAAGGTAAGGGAGCTTTGATCCCGCCTGGAGTCAAACTATGAAAAACTAATACCCTGTAAAAGGAAAAACAGCTTACCGCATGAGCGTGACGCTGCATACTGAATCCGTGATCCTCGGTAGCGGATGCGGGGGCCTCGGCGCCCTTGAAAAGCACCTACCAGGCATCTTCGTACGTCGTGTCGAAGAGCCTGCTTAGAGTTTGGTGCCGCGCTGGGTTGAACTCCCAAAGGTTGAAAGCCCGTTGTTGACACGGGAGGATAAGGCGGATGAGCATAACCGGGACTACGTTGACAAGCTTGAGCTTCTTGTCCACCAGGGTTTGGATGCATGTTTGGAGTCCAGTCAGCCCTCCTTTTTTACCCCACGACAGGCCGGTCTCCTTCTAGGAGGTGAGCCGCGTAGGGGGTCCGGATCGAAACTCGGGGGATGCGGCCCATTCGGGGTCACGCGGCTCAGTGATGTAAAACCACCACGATTGCCACCCCTTCAGGGTCTCCACAAAGGAGCCCTCGAGCCATAAGCCGTTGGCCATCTTTCCCACCATGGCGCCTCCGCACTCCGCCTGGTTGCCGCGCACCACCTTCGGCTTGACATTGAAAGTCTTGAGCCATAGGGCGAAATGGGGGCGGATGCGGAGGAAAGCCTCGCAAACGACGATAAACGCCGAGATGTTGAGGACAAAGTTCGGGGCCAGATCGTGGAAATCCAGGCTATAGTAGAACATGAGCCCCCGGACAAATGGGTGGAGAGGGAAGCCTGGTCCGCAGAGGAAATGGGGGAGGAACACCACCCTCTCATGGGGCCTATGGGTGGGGATGAGCTGCCCCTTTTGGGGAAGCTGGTACGCGATGTCATTAGACAGGTATCCAGCCTTCCTCAGCTTTTTGATGTGTCCCTCCGTGACGAAGGAGACCATCCACTTGCCTCCTGCTCCGGACATGGCTGGAGAAGGTTGAGGTGGGAGTGCGGACTTGGGCGCTGGAGCTCGAGTGCGCGAGAATGGATAGGAAAAGGAGGAAGAAGACGTAGGTGAAAAGGTGGATCCTTATCCCGTTATATGGATGGACGCAACTATGTGTCCCCACCAGCCTGGTAAAACTCGCTTATCTCCAAGCGCCGTAATCAATGGCGCGGTTGGGTTACCCACGCCCGTATTGATGAGAATCCCAGAATAAGGGGACACGATCTCTGCTTTGACAAGATGTGCCAAGGAAACCACCTCGCATGACGCGCTGACGTGGGATAATGAAATGACTCGGACAAAGGCTTGGCCGTGGTGTGTCATGCTACGGAATACGTCAGCAGATTAGATTGGTGTAAATATTATTCTCTCTATGGAAATATGTGGAAACTTATTTTGCAGAGCCGGACACTATCTTTGTGTTCAAAATCTTCTATGAAGTACTTGGAGGAGGAACCCGCCTTGCAATGCCGAAGACAATATGCGTGCCAGACTCGTCATCATTGAAGCCTGGTTCAGGGGCTACTGAGGGAGTCCTGGATTAGGGGGTGTTTGGATAGCCGGATTATACCTTCAGCCGGACTCCTGGACTATGAAGATACAAGATTGAAGACTTCGTCCCGTGTCCGGAAGGGACTTTCCTTGGCGTGGAAGGCAAGCTTGGCGATATGGATATGCAGATCTCCTACCATTGTAACCGACTTTGTGTAACCCTAACCCTCTCCGGTGTCCATATAAACCGGAGGGTTTTAGTCCGTAGGACAACATACAGAACAACAATCATACCATAGGCTAGCTTCTAGGGTTTAGCCTCTCTGATCTCGTGGTAGATCTACTCTTGTACTACCCATATCATCAATATTAATCAAGCAGGATGTAGGGTTTTACCTCCACCGAGAGGGCCCGAACCTGGGTAAAACTTCGTGTCCCTTGCCTCCTGTTACCATCGGGCCTAGACGCACAGTTTGGGACCCCCTACCCGAGATCCGCCGGTTTTGACACCGACAGCGTCCGTCGCCTCATGGTCTATGGCGACTCAGATTTGGTCAGCCAGAAATGCATAACACCAGAAGAAGGCCGAGTGATCCTCCACGACATCCATTCGGGGACCTGTGGTCACCATGCGTTCTCTCGGACCATTGTGGCTAAAGCATACCGAGCTGGATTTTATTGGCCACGAGCAAATGAAATGGCGAAAGATATAGTCGACAGATGTGAAGGCTGCCAGTTCTACTCCAATATGTCGCACAAACCTGCATCAGCCCTGAAGACCATCCCACTCGTCTGGCCCTTTGCTGTTTGGGGATTGGACATGGTTGGTCCACTGAGGACTGGTAGGAGTGGCTTCTCTCATGTGCTTGTAGCAGTCGACAAGTTTACCAAATGGATCGAAACCAAGCCTATTAAGAATCTTGAAGCTAGTACTGCTGTCAGCTTCATCAGAGAGTTGATTTTCAGATATGGAGTTCCGCACAGCATCATCACTGACAACGGATCGAACTTCGATTCTGATGATTTCAGAACCTTCTGCGCCTCACAAGGCACACAAGTTGACTATGCTTCAGTCACCCATCCCCAGTCGAATGGACAGGCAGAAAGAGCAAATGGCCTGATTCTCAAAGGACTGAAACCCCAACTGATGCGAGATCTCAAGCATGCAGCGGGCGCCTGGGTTGATGAACTTCCATCATTTCTCTGGCGATTGAGGACAACTTCCAATTGGTCGACTGGTCGAACTCCATTCTTCTTGGTCTATGGGGCTGAAGCTGTTCTACCGAGTGACTTGCTTCATAATGCACCACAAGTTGAGCTCTTCAATGAAGATGAAGCAGAACAAGCTCGGCAAGACGCAGTCGACCTCCTAGAGGAGGAAAGAGAGATGGCCTTGATCCGGTCGACCATTTATCAGCTAGACTTGCATCGATTCCATGCCGGACACGTGAAGGGTCGAGCCTTTCAAGAAGGAGACTTGGTTATTCGAGTGGATCAGTAGAAACCACACAAGCTCGCCCCAGCTTGGGAAGGTCCCTTCATTGTCACCAGAGTGCTCCACAATGGAGCATACCACCTTTACAGTGTCGAGCATAAGAAGGACGAGCCACGGGCTTGGAATGCGGAGCTGCTCCGCCCCTTTTATACTTAAGTACTCGTTCGAATAAAATGTAATAAGAAATACCTTTGTAATTTGTATATCAAAGACATGAGCTTTACAGTCCTCTGGCACGATTGTTGTTGCTTTTATTTACGTCTGAAAACCCCCAGTGGGTGACTTAGCTACGAATCCATTTCTCCTAAGTTCAAAAGAAAAATCCTACCAAGTGGTGAGCAAGCCTCTCACTCAGGGGCTTAGCTGCGAATCCGTTTCACCTAAGTTTTCAAAATCCTACCGAGTGGTGAGCTAGCCTCCCACTCGGGGGCTTAGCTGCAGTCCAGTACTCGCCTAAGTTTGTAAAATCCTACCGAGTGGTGAGCCAGCCTCCCACTCGGTGGCTTAGCTGCAGTCCAATACTCGCCTAAGTTTAAAAAATCATACCGAATGGTGAGCAACCCTCTCACTCGGGGGCTTAGCTGCAGTCCCGTACTCGCCTAAGTTTGTAAAATCCTACCGAGTGGTGAGCCAGCATCCCACTCGGGGCTTAGCAGCAGTCCAGTACTCGCCTAAGTTTGTAAAATCCTACTGAGTGGTGATCCAGCCTCCCACTCGGGGGCTTAGATGCACTCCAGTACTCGCCTAAGTTTGTAAAATCCTACTGAGTGGTGATCCAGCCTCCCACTCGGGGGCTTAGCTGCACTCCAGTACTCGTCTAAGTTTGTAAAATCCTACCCAGTGGTGAGAAACCCTCTGACACGGGGGCTTAGCTGCAGTCCAGTACTCGCCTAAGATTAAAAAATCCTACCGAGTGGTGAGCAACCCTCTCACTCGAGGGCTTAGCTGCAGTCCAGTACTCGCCTAAGTTTGTAAAATCCTACAGAGTGGTGAGCAACCCTCCCACTCGGGGGCTTAACTGCAGTCCAGTACTCGCCTAAGTTTGTAAAATCCTACCGAGTGGCGAGCAACCCTCTCGCTCGGGGGCTTAGCTGCAGTCCATTACTCGCCTAAGTTTATAAAATCCTACCGAGTGGTGAGCAACCCTCCTACTCGGGGGCTTAGTTGCAGTCCAGTACTCGCCTAAGTTTTTAAAATCCTACCGAGTGGCGAGTAACCCTCTCACTCGGGGGATTAGCCGCAGTCCAGTACTCGCCTAAGTTTATAAAATCCTACTGAAAGGTGAGCAACCCTCCCACTCGGGGGCTTAGCTGCATTCCAGTACTCGCCTAAGTTTGTAAAATCCTACTGAGTGGCGAGCAACCCTCTCACTCGGGGGCTTAGCTGCAGTCCAGGACTCGCCTAAGTTTATAAAATCCTATGGAGTGGTGAGCAACCCTCCCACTCGGAGGCTGCGCTGCAGTCCAGTACTCGCCTAAGTTTGTAAAATCCTACCGAGTGGTGAGAAAACCTCCCACTTGGGGCTTAGCTGCAGTCCAGTACTCGCCTAAGGTTTGAAGTCTGTCCTTATCTGCAAGGACGACGAGGTGCAGGTCGACTACAACCTTCTCGTTCAGAGCTGCGCCACAAATACAACGTACGCTCCATCACCATCCGCAAGGACGACGAGGTGCGGGTCGACTACAACCTTCTCCTTCGGAGCTGTGCCACAAATACAACATACACTCCATCACCATCCGCAAGGACGACGAGGTGTGGTTCGACTGCAACCTTCTCCTTTGGAGCCGCACCACAAATACAATGTGCACTCCATCCCCATCCGCAAGGACGACGAAGTGCAGGTCGACTGCAACCTCCTCCTTTGGAGTCGCACCACAAATACAATGTGCGCTCCATCCCCATCCGCAAGGACGACGAGGTGCAGGTCCACTACAACCTTCTCCTTCAGAGCTGCGCCATAAATATAACATTGTGCAAAGAAATCGAGATGCAGATTGAAATATTATTCAGAGTAAAGAGGAAATCCCACTCGAAGGCAAATACAAGCATGTTCAGAGATAAACCAAGTTCGGACGGATCCTAAAAATTCCAGACAACGGATCAATTGTATTCGAGCACCAAGCCCGATGGAGTTTAATGGTTAGAGCAACCACTCGGTATTCCGAGGCAAATTTAAAGCAGGTTCAAATCTCAAAGTGTGTTCATTCGGCAGGAGGAGGGTTGGCGGGTTCGATGAATTCGTCCAAGTCAATTCCATCTGCAATCCGAGTGGCAGCAGCGATGAAAGTCTCCATAAAACACTTGAAATCATGCCTTTTGGTGTTGGAGACTATCGGTGTCAAAACCGGCGGATCTCGGGTAGGGGGTCCCGAACTGTGCATCTAGGCCGGATGGTAACAGGAGGCAGGGGACACGAAGTTTTACCCGGGTTCGGGCCCTCTTGATGGAGGTAAAACCATACGTCCTGCTTGATTAATATTGATGATATGGGTAGTACAAGAGTAGATCTACCACGAGATCAGAGAGGCTAAACTCTAGAAGCTAGCCTATGGTATGATTGCTGTTCTGTATGTTGTCCTACGGACTAAAACCCTCCAGTTTATATAGACACCGGAGAGGGCTAGGGTTACACAAAGTCGGTTACAATAGTAGGAGATCTACGTATCGCCAAGCTTGCCTTCCACGCCAAGGAAAGTCCCTCATGGACACAGGACGAAGTCTTCAATCTTGTATCTTTGTTGTCCAGGAGTCCGGCTGAAGGTATAGTCCGACCATCCGGACACCCCCTAATCCAGGACTCCCTCAATAGCCCCCGAACCAGGCTTCAATGATGATGAGTCCGGCGCGCAGATTGTCTTCGGCATTGCAAGGCGGGTTCTCCTCCAAATTCCGTGTACCTGTTGAATAAAGTCCGATTTCTTGTAAATGTTGCGCTCCTCGGCTTCTACGCCCAATAATGGCCGTCTCCCATGTGTCAAACGAATATGAAAAGTCTGAGTGTTTTTACATCCACACCCCTAGCCGTGCAAATGAGCCGCCCATTTAAGGGCACGAGGATTTAGATCCAAACCACACCTTCTCCCATTCGCGAGTGTTCATCAGAGCGCATCCGAGAAAGGTCCATACCACCATGGCAAGCCATCGCAACTCCTCCTCTCGCACTTCCAGCCCTCAACCTGGATATTGGGAGAGATGCTCCATCCCACATAGCGAGCTAGTGACGCTCCAGACCAAGGGTTTTCTTCCCCCGGCCTATATGGTCCCGGTTCGAGCCGGTCTTGCCATCTATAATGGCGGAGAGCAAGCGGAGAGTGCCCCTAATCCCTCCAAAGGAGAGCGGGTGTGCCTCGTCCCTTACTTAATAAGGGGGCTCGGATTTCCAATCCATCCATTTCTCCGGAGGCTCCTGGAGTTCTATGGCCTCCAACTACACAATCTCACGCCTGCCTCCGTATTGCATATCGCGGGCTTCGTAGCCCTCTGCGACCTGTTCCTAGGTGTTGAGGCTCATTTCGGGCTGTGGAAAGAGCTATTCTGCCTCGTGCCCCATTCTAAGAAGGGGCAATATATCAAGTGGGCGGAGCCGAAGTGTGGCGCATTGCCGAGACCGGATATCTATCCGGAACCCCAAAGAAGGCGTCCGAGCACTGTCCTCCGGAATGGTTTTACCTAGAGGACGTCCCGCTGCCGGATCCTATCCGAACCGGCCTCCCTGAGTTCTACAGTGCTCCACTAAAGAAGCGCCTAAGTTGGCGTCCACGGAGCCCTCAGAGGGAAAGTGACAAGGACGTCCGTTACCTGATGGGCCGGATAAGATTGTTAGCTCATTCCGGACTGACCATGATCGGGGTCATGGCCGCATGCATTATGCGAGGGGTGCAGCCGCTACAGTATAGAGGCCACCCCATGTGGGACTTCAACGGGGAGGACGACGCCACCCGCTACGGCCGTAAGGGGCCGGATTCGGCTGCGGCTCTAACAAAGACCTTGTCCGCTTTGTACAAGGGAGAAGAGGAGGAATTTCTCCGTGTCGGCCCAAAGGGTGGATTTTCTATGTACAATCCCCCAAGCTGGGTAAGTGGCCACATTTACCTTCCCATTCATTTTATATTCCCATTGTTAAATATTCGGTCTAACGACTTCAACGTAGGAACTGCGCCAAGCTGTTAAAGAAATAAACAGCCCTCCTCCACAACACGAGGACCCAGGACGGTCCCTCGACCCGGCCTCTCAAGAGGATCCGGACTTATCTGTGGAGCTGATTGATGGAGTGTTCCATCAATTGAGCAAGGACAACGCCTTGGTGGCCATTACGGCCGATTACCTAGGGCTAATCCCGGCCTCCCAGGTAACTGAGATTGAAGTCCCAGTACCCCGACTAGGGGTCCGCCCTCTCGCGTTTTCAGTTTCCTGATTACAACTGAACTTTGCAGGGGAGGTTTTTGAGATGGGAGGCCGAACCTGCGGCGACAAGCCAAAGAGGCCTCGCCGGACTATATCCGGAGAGGCTTCCAATCGCGCCTCCACCAGCCAAGCTCCAAAGCCTGTTCCGGAGGTGGAGGCGAACACAAGGCATGCACCAGACGCTTGTTTCTCCCGAGAGGCATTAGACGCCTTCAATTCGGGAGATGCTTACCTCCATGCCGCTCAAAATGGTCTAGCCAGAGCCACGAAGAAATATGTAAAAGACATACAGGTAAGAAAATTTTGGTAATTATATATATATATATATACCAGTAGCCCCCGAGACTTGAAACAGTTAGAATAACTGATTTAAGGATCATATGTTATGCAGGTTCTTACAGAAAAGAATTCCCTACTGTCCCAGGAGCTGGAAGAGTGCAAAGCCCAACTTGAGGCCGCACTAGCCGCGGCAGGGGAGCCCAAGGAGACCCCCTTTGGTAATATACACTTCAAAAGATAAGTATTTTGCGAAGCACGACATGGGTGCGAATCTGACAAATGAAATTGCAGATGGCACCGGATTGAATCCGGAAAGGCAACACCTCCTACGCCAGCCGAAGGCTGGTGAGAAGGTGCTGACAAAGGTGAGGTGGGAGAAGAACAATCTCCAAGATGCCAACACCAAGCTGGGCATCGAGCTGAAAGATGTTCGTGCCCAGCTGTCAGACTCCGTTAAGGAGAATCAGTGGCTTCGGCGTGACATATTTAGTAAGTGCTAGAACGAACCTTTGGAGAAAAAAAAAGGTTCAGCAGGGAAGTCGACTAACAGAGTAATGTCTGTAGTGTGCTAACAGGTCATCCTGCAGAGGAGATGCCCGGCTCTACGGGTGACCTTCTTCCCGAGCTCTCGCAACTGCTCGAGCGAGTTTGGAAGGCGATGCGAGGCGTTGCCCAGGCCCTGTGGCCATCCATCTCCGTGCCCGAAGGTCTTGGAGAGCTTGCGGAGAAGCTAAAGGGAGCACGGTGGTGCTTCCGATTGTGGAAGGTATCGGCCTGCCGTCAAGGCGCTAGGGAGGCCTGGGCCATGGTGAAGACGCGGTACACAAAGGCTGACCCCAACCACATGGCCGAGGTCGGTCCTGTGGGGCCCGACGGGAAGGAGATCCCAGTAAGCTTAGTATACGGCCAAGTAGAATTGGCCGCAAAGTATTCCCAGCAGGACTGTAAATTAGACAGCCTGTTGGATGGTATTGAAGAGGAATACAATCGGTCAGAATGACTATGTAATTTAATTGACATTTATAATGCCTTCTAGCCGGATTGTAGATCGTTTGTCATGGCTGACCTTTTCGCTTCAGCCTCGGGACCTGATGGTCTGTAGTGTGTTCGAATTCCCATGCGGCTATATAAGAACCGGGGAATGCATGGAGACCAGGCGTAGGGGTCATTAGTGCGTGAACAGACAAGTGCCCGACTAGTTATGTTATATTACATGGTTAGTAAGAAACATATTCCAGGGAGAATAGTTCTGTTAGGGGTTCCTTTCCCTCAGAGGCATACCCTAAAGTGCATGCCCATTCTATGAAAAAGATGCAGGAAAAAGCATCTGGGGGCGCATAAATAAATAAGTGAAAAGATCATCTTTTAGGTCACCGACCGAATATTACCTTAAGAACGCTAGCTTTCGGCTTCACCCAGTCTGAGGTACACATCGGGCTGATCCGGCAGTAACAATCGCAGAGGTGCTCCCTTTACCGCCTAGCCGAATAATCGAGAACGTAGGGGTAAGCACAGGAGCCAAGCAACCCAGCTTGGCCAAAACTTAAGTCATATCGATGCATATAATGGTGAAATAAAAGGTACATGCGGAAGTGTAACACGTGTGTTGGGCATGAAGCCCGTAGAAATAAGCTTCTGTTAAAAGAAGCCCCCCGGTTTAATGAGTGCGAATAGCACGTCATTTGATGAGCCTTTAAAGGTTATAAGAGAAAGGAAGGGGTGAAGGAGAGAAATGTAAGACAGACAGTATATATAAAAAATGGACAGAGGAAGGAGACGAACAGAGAGTCCGGCGCTAGGCATAGAATCTTCGGAGACGGGCTGCGTTCCATGTGTTCGGCTCGAGTTGGTTATCCGATGCATCTCGCAGGCGGTACCATCCACCAGTCAGGACTTGGTCAATTATGAAGGGACCTTCCCACTTGGGCTTGAGTTTGTCCTTTTTCTTGTCTGGCAGGCGTAGAACTAATTCGCCAACGTTGTAATTTTTGGCCCGTACTTCTCTGCTTTGGTATCTTCGAGCCTGCTGTTGATAGAATGAGGAACGGGCTTTTGCCACATCGCGCTTCTCCTCCAATGCGTCCAAACTGTCCTGCCGATTGAGCTCGGCTTCCCTTTCTTCGTACATGCGCACTCGAGGTGAGTCATGAATTATGTCGCAAGGCAAAACTGCCTTTGCGCCGTACACCATAAAGAATGGTGTGTACCCGGTGGTGCGATTCGGCGTGGTCCGCAGCCCCCAGAGTACAAATTCGAGCTCCTCTACCCAGTGTGTGTTAGATTCCTTGAGGGACCGCACTAATCTGGGTTTGATGCCACTCATGATAAGACCATTTGCATGTTCGACCTGGCCGTTAGTTTGTGGGTGACAGACGGAAGCATAATCGAGCTGGATGCCCATGTTTTTGCACCAGAGTTTTACCTCGTCGGCTGTAAAGTTCGTGCCGTTATCAGTGATGATGCTGTGGGGGACGCCGTAACGGTGTACAACCCCGGATATATAGTCTATCACCGGTCCGGATTCGGCCGTCTTAACAGACTTGGCTTCTATCCATTTGGTGAACTTATCCACCATGACCAGTAAGTATTTTTGCTTGTGGGTTCCACCTTTAAGGGGTCCAACCATGTCAAGCCCCCAGACCATGAAGGGCCAAGTAATGGGGATAGTTTGGAGGGCGGTGGGTGGCATATGGCTTTGGTTTGCAAAGAGCTGGCAACAGGTGCATCGTTGGACTAAGTCCTGGGCGTCTGCTCGGGCCGTCGGCCAATAAAAGCCTGTACGGAAGGCCTTGCTTACAAGGGACCGAGCTTCTGCGTGATGACCGCCGAGTCCGACATGAATTTCAGCCAGGAGGTTCCGCCCTTCCTCTTCGGAGATGCACCTTTGAAGGACTCCGATAGTGCTTTTCTTATAAAGCTCTCCCTCGTGGACTCTGTAGGCTTTGGATCGCCGCACTATGCAGCGTGCCTCATTTTGGTCCTCGGGGAGTTCCTGCCTAGTAAGGTAGGCGAGGAATGGTTCTTTCCACGGGGCGATGACGACCATTATTACGTGGGCTGAAGGTGTTATTTCATTGGCAGAGCCTCCGATTGTGTCAGAATGTTCGGTGTCGGGTAGTGCGGTTGGGTCTGGGCTGTTATTGTTCGGCTCCCCTTCCCATACTACGGATGGCTTGAACAGCCTTTCCAAGAAGATGTTGGGGGGGACTACATCGCGTTTTGCGCCGATGCGTGCCAGGACATCTGCCGCCGGATTATTTTCCCAAGCTATATGGTGAAATTCAAGCCCTTCGAACCGAGCTGACATTTTTAGGACGGCGTTGCGGTAAGCTGCCATTTTTGGATCCTTGGCATCGAAGTCTCCGTTTATTTGGGATATTGCGAGGTTCGAGTCCCCGCGCACCTCTAGGCGTTGAATGCCCATGGATACTGCCATCCGGAGACCATGTAAAAGGGCCTCATATTCGGCTGCATTGTTGGAGTCTTTGTACATAATCTGGAGTACATATTAAACTGTGTCTCCTGTGGGGGACGTAAAAACGACGCCAGCCCCTAGTACGGCCAACAACTTGGAGCCATCGAAATGCATGATACAATTTGAATATGTGCCGTACTCTTTAGGGAGTTCGGCCTCCGTCCATTCTGCGACGAAGTCGGCCAAATCTTGTGACTTGATGGCTCGCCGTGGCTTATAAGTTATGTCGAACGGGAGGAGCTCAATGGCCCATTTTGCAATCCGGCCTGTTGCGTCACGGTTGTTTATAATATCGTTATGTGGTACTTCCGAGGCTACTGTTATTGAACACTCTTGAAAGTAGTGTCGTAGCTTCCGGGATGCCATGAATACCGCGTAAGCAATCTTTTGATAATGTGGGTACCGTGATTTGCATGGAGTGAGGACAGTGGACACATAATAGACCGGCTTTTCAAGGAGGGGTTTGTGTCCGTCCGTTTCTCGTTCGACGACGAGCATTGCGCTTACCGCCTGATGTGTTGCTGCAATGTACAATAGCATTGGTTCGCCAATGTTTGGCACAGCCGGGACTGGGTTTGTTGCCAATATGGCTTTTATTTCGTCGAGTCCGGCCATGGCTGCATCTGTCCATTCGAAGTGTTCGGTGCGCCGAAGGAGGCGGTAAAGGGGTAGGGCCTTTTCTCCCAAGCGGGAGATAAAGCGGCTTAGAGCCGCCACGCATCCGGTTAACTTTTGTATTTGTTTGAGGTCCTTTGGGATATCCAATTGTGAAAGAGCTCGGATCTTGGCTGGATTTGCTTCAATTCCTCTACCGGATACAATGAAGCCCAAGAGCTTTCCGGCTGGGACGCCGAAAACGCATTTTTCCGGGTTGAGCTTGATGTCGTATGTTCGAAGGTTATCGAATGTGAGCCTCAAGTCGTCTACTAGAGATTCGACATGTCTTGTTTTGACGAGCACATCATCTACATATGCCTCCACCGTTTTGCCGATCTGGTTTGCCAGACATGTCTGAATCATGCGCTGATATGTTGCGCCGGTGTTTTTGAGCCCGAAGGGCATTGTGTTGAACCAGAATGGGCCGTATGGTGTGATAAATGCTGTTGCGGCTTGGTCTGATTCTGCCATCTTGATTTGATGGTAGCCGGAATATGCATCGAGGAAACACAACGAATCGTGTCCTGCGGTAGCGTCGATAATTTGATCGATGTGGGGGAGGGGGAAGGGATCCTTTGGGCAAGCCTTGTTAAGGTCTTTAAAATCAACGCACAGGTGCCAGGATTTGTCCTTCTTTGGTACCATCACCAGGTTTGCTAGCCAGTCCGGATGTTTTATATCTCTGATGAATCCGGCCTCCAATAGCTTTGTAGCTCCTCTCCCATGGCCTGTCTCCTAGGTTCGGAAAAACGCCAAAGAGCTTGCTTGACAGGTTTGAATTCTTTTAGGATATTTAAGCTGTGCTCGGCCAGCCTGCGTGGGATTCCTAGCATGTCTGAAGGGTGCCAGCCGAAAATGTCCCAGCTCTCTCGTAGGAACTCTCGCAGTGCTGCATCTACATCAGGGATTAAATGTGCCCCGATGGAAGCTGTTTTATTGGGGTCCGTTGGATGGACCTGGAATTTGACTATTTTGTCCGCCGGTTTAAAGGAGGTGGACTTGGATCTTTTGTCGAGTACCACATCGTCTCTATTCACCGTGGAGCGCAACGCAGTAAGTTCCTCGGCCGCTAGGGATTCGGATAGTGCCTCGAGGGCCAGTTCGGCTGTCTTGTTTTCAGCGCGGAGTGCTATGTCCGGATCACTAGCGAGAGTGATGATCCCGTTGGGCTCGGGCATCTTGAGCTTCATGTACCCGTAATGGGGTATTGCTTGGAAGATTGTAAACTCTTCGGACCTGTAATTATCCGGCGTGCCAAACACCACATCTAGTGTGATTTTTCCTGTACAGCGCGCTTCCCGACTGGGGATTTTTCCTCTAAAGGTTGTGCTACTTCGCTCAAGCGGTTCCAGTCTATTTCCATTTTTTGAAGGGTTTCCTCATAAATGAGGTTCAATCCGCTGCCGCCGTCCATGAGTACCTTGGTAAGACGAAAGCCGTCCACTACTGGAAAGAGGACCAATGCGGCTGGTACTCGGGCTGTTCGGATTTTAGGTTCATCACTTGCGTTAAAGGTAATAGCCGTGTCACTCCATGGGTTTATTGTTGCCACTTGGTAGATTTCGGCAAGGCTGCGGAGTGTCCTTTTTCGCATGTTATTTGATGCGAAAGTCTCGAAGACTATTAATACCGTATTGGTGTCTCTGGGGTGGCTTTCTGTGGCCTCCGAAATTAGGAGATCTTTGCCAATTTTGGCCACCTGCCGGAGTATCCAACATGCTCTAAGGCTGTGAGTTGGTGTGGCATCCTCTGTACTGTGAATTTTACAGGGACCATTAAGCCATCCTTCCAATACGGTTCCATGCCCTGTAGAGGGGTTTTGCTTTTTGTTGTTTGACCCGGGTGTCTGGCGATGATGCACCCTTTTATTTCGGACTGGGTTTGTATTCAGGGCCAGATTGTCCCAAAATTTTATTTCGGTTTTCCAGGCGCTTTCCATCGCACAGTACTTTCATACTATGGACGCCAAGTCAGCGAAGCGTGTAATATCACGGCGACTTATGGCGTTGAGGATTCCCTTGTCTGTGCAATTATTGCAGAAGAATGAAATTGGGTCTTCCTCGCGGCAGTCCTTCATCATGTTCATAACCAGGAGGAATCTGGCCCAGTAATGATGTAGTGTTTCTTCGGGCTCCTGCCTAATTTGGGATAGATCGTTGATGTTCGGGTGGGTGGGTGGAATTAAATCCGAAGCCTCACCCCATCTGAGGCTCAGAGGCCGAGGAATTTCTGAACTCGAAAATTTGGATTCTTGGATGTTGTCCAATGAATCCAGTCCGTCGCCTAACTCTAAGTTCAGGTCTTGAGTGATATCCTCCCCTCCACGGGTATCCGGCTTGGAGGGATCGGGAATCCGGACGTAGCTAGTCCTTAAGATAGATGAGGGGTCGCCGCACTGTCCCTCTACCACGGCAACGTGATGGGTGACTTGGGGAGAGTTAATCTCTCTCAGATCGGGCTTAGGCTCAATCTGGTCGTAATCCGTAGCGACTCCCAGGGCGGCGATGCGATCCAAGAGCTCGTTTATGGAGGAGAGCTCCATTCGATCTAACTGGTCGGCGAGTTCCGAGCTGACATGAAGATTGTTTTCGATGGCTCGAGAGGTCATCGTCGGCGTAGAAGCCAAACAGGCGATCATAAGAAAACCACCTAGCCGGAGGGTTTGGCCGACAGCCAAAGCTCCCTTAGGAACGGTGCCGTCTTTAAAGACGGGGCGGGGCATCCTTCCTGATGGAGATGACACAGAGGAACTCTCAATGAAAGCACCAATGTCGGTGTCAAAATCGGCGGATCTCGGGTAGGGGGTCCCGAACTGTGCGTCTAGGCCGGATGGTAACAAGAGGCAGGGGACACGAAGTTTTACCCAGGTTTCGGCCCTCTTGATGGAGGTAAAACCCTACGTCCTGCTTGATTAATATTGATGATATGGGTAGTACAAGAGTAGATCTACCACGAGATCAGAGAGGCTAAACCCTAGAAGATAGCCTATGGTATGGTTGTTGTTCTGTATGTTGTCCTACGGGCTAAAACCCTCCGGTTTATATAGACACCGGAGAGGACTAGGGTTACACAAAGTCGGTTACAATAGTAGGGGATCTACGTATCGCCAAGCTTGCCTTCCATGCCAAGGAAAGTCCCTCCCAGACACGGGACGAAGTCTTCAATCTTGTATCTTCATAGTCCAGGAGTCCAGCTGAAGGTATAGTCCGGCCATCCGGACACCCCCTAATCCAGGACTCCCTCAGCGACCTTGATCGCCTCCACCTTATCTTCACGAGCTTCCTTGCAGTGGACTCTCACCAAGGACAACGCCACATCAGCACCACACCGGGCAGAGGACTTCTTCCATTCTTTCACTCGACCAGGGACCTCGTTGAGGCGAGCCATCAGAGACTCGAGGTCATTTTGAAGCGTCACCTCTAGCCAGAGTAATGAGTCGATATGTGAAACTGCCACGTTCAGACGAGCGAGATAACTTCTAACGCTGGCAACACGGGATTCCAGGCGAAGCACATTCATGGCAGCCTCGTTGCCGACTAGAGAAACAATAGGGTCCAAACCCATCTCGATCCGTCCAGTCTCCTCATCAAAGTTTTGGCCGAACTCTGAAGTCAAAGAGTTAGTGAGTCGACTGGACTGGATTAACTTACAAGAAGTAAAGCAGTCGGATTAAAAGGAGTACCTTCCAGCATAAGAAAGAGCTTCTTGGCGAGAGTTCTCAGATAAGCCTCCACGTCATTTCTCTTACGAGTCGTAGATTCCAGTTTCTCATTCAGAGCCATCTTATCCTTCTTCAAACGAGTTACCTCTCGGTTGGACTCAGTGAGAGAGGACTTCAACTTGCTTACTTCTTCCTCCAGCACTCCGACCGAAGCTAGCTTCTGGTCAGCAAGGGCAGTCTTATCTTGAGCTTCCTTCTGCGCATCTGCAAGGTCCGAGTCCTTCTTCTCCAGAGCCAACCTCATTTTCTCAGCAAAATAAGCAATCGGGTCAAACAAGATATCGAAGAAATATTTTAAAGGATGGTCGACGTGAGCAGTCGATAGACAGTTACCTTCCATACCTGCAGCTTCATCTTGAACTTTCTTCAACTTTTGTTGGGCCAGCTCCAAGTCAAGGTTAAGTTGCCTCTACTTCTCCTCAAATTCAGCGAACTTAGAAATGAGAGTACAAGATTTCTGCAGAAGGCAAAAGACATGTCAATTGACAAGATCAAAGATTATTTACTTCCGAGTGAATAAAACTTAAAAGTTTACTCACACCCCCGCCGACTGCCCGCAGTCGACCGCGGTCTCGGGGACTACACCCAGCGGGTGCACTGGCGTGCACCCACTGATTCAGACCCCACTCGACCGGTCCGCCCGGGTCGAGTAAAAAAAAGCACCGGATCCCATCAGAACTATACAGACCCCGAGCGACTACCAGCAGTCGACCGCGGTCTCGGGGACTACACCCAGTGGGTGCACTTGATGTGCCCCCACTGGTTCTGATCCCATTCGACCGGTCAGCCCGGGTCGAATGGAAGAAAAGAAAGTAAAAAGTACTCAGACCCGAGTCGACTGCCCGTAGTCGACTGCAGTCTAGGGGACTACACCTAGTGGGTGCACTTAGCGTGCCCCCACCGGTTCAGATCCCACTCGCCCAGGCCGAGTGGAAGAGCGCAAATACCAAAGACAACAAAACACCCAGTGGGTGTATAGATTTGACGCAAACAATAAGAGATTGTATGAAAGAAAATATTTCAGGTAGCATATCCTAATAGAACAAGGTCAGTCGAAAGCCTACTTACCTGGACATTGGCCCGTAGAGCAGCGCTGGCATCGTAAGCAGCCTGGCTGTTCTTGTGCACCGTCTTCATCCGCTCCATCATCACGTTAGCCTAACGGATGGCCTCCGCAGCCGCGTCCGACTGGCTTTCTGGAACATGGTAGTTGGTGAAGAAGGGGGCAGACGACCCAGGTGCGGCAGCTTGGAGCTCCGAAGCGTGAGGTTGGACGACTGAAGGAAACACCGGTACAATCGATGGTGCAGGGCGCTCACTCGACAATGGGACAGCAAAAGTTACAGAGGCCCCACCTGCATCTTCAGATTGCTGGACGGTTGGTGTTGTCATCGGTCCCTGCTGAGATGTCTTGCCAGCTGCTACTTTTTTGTTCTTTCTGGGCCTAGGGGCCACATCTTCATCATCATCCGAAAGCTCGATGACTTTGGGTGAGGCTGCAAAGAAATTAGTCGAATACAAGTGAATCGCCAGAATTTAATCGACCAAATAATCAAGAACAAGATCATGAGAGTTTTACTTGGGTTGGAGGTAACCGCGTCTTCCATTTCCTCGTCTCGGTATTGGTAGGAAGAAGTTCCAGATGTAGCAGCACTGCAAATGTCAACATTCAGTCAGTTATGTTCTGTTGCTCGAGTCGACCAAAAGATCGGGTCAGATGATTACCCGGAGATAGTGGGGATGGTCACTTTGATTCTGGGAAAAGCCTTCGGTGGTTTGGAGGATGTGTCCTTCAATGGTTTCGGCGCAGGAGGCGGCGCAGTCTTGTGTTGTTTCGATACCTTCTCAGTCAGCACCGGAGAAGACGTCCGAGGGCGCTTCGAAGATTGCCCAGTTGGTGCGGCCGCCAGGTCAGGGGTGCTCGCCGGGTCATGAGCATGCTTTGACCTCCTCTCTCTGTGAGGAGGTGATTCGACCTCTTCTTCATCACTCGAGTTGTCGCTCTCCTTGTCCTCCTCTGCATCCGAGTGCCACTCGCCACTCTCGCCCCCGCTCGCCCCTTCCTCGACATTCTGCTCCTGCACTCCATTGGGCATTGAGTACATATCAATAAGAGCCTGAAAAGACAATGAACAAAAGAAATACAGTCGACCGTCAACAAGATGTTACATAGCGAATCAAGAAGATACTCGACAAAGCAGAATCGTACCTGTTCCGGCTTGCGCAAATGGTCGAATGGAACCACCCTCCTGGACCCCGGGGATTATCCTTGTTGCCGGTAATACCTCTCAGCCACTTCTCCACTGTGTCCTCACTAACATCCTCCGGGTGGATCCGAGTGGAATCCTCGAGTCCCGAGTACATCCACATCGTATGGTCACAGGCTTGGAGTGGTTGGATGCGTCGACTTAGGAAGACCTCTAGCAGGTCCATACCAGTCACTCCGTCGCGGACAAGTTGGACGACCCGCTCGACCAACACCTTCACCTACGTCTTCTCTTTCGGGATCACTCTCAAGGAGGAGGGCTTCTCCACTCGAGCCATGGAAAAGGGGGGAAGTCCTGTCGACTGACCCGGGGTCGGCTGGTCCTTGCAGTAAAACTAGGTCGACTGCCAGCCCCGGACCTAGTCGGGAAGGATCATAGCTGGGAAGGTGCTCTTGTTCCTCATTTGGATTCCAAGGCCCCTGCACATCTGTATGACGTGTGTCCTCTCGTCACTTGGGTTGGCCTTCTTGACCGTCTGGGAGCGACATGTGAATATGTGCTTGAAAAGACCCTAGTGCGGTCGGCAGCCCAAGAAATTCTCGCACATGGACACGAAAGCAGCAAGGTACACGATGGTGTTTGGAGTAAAGTGGTGGAGTTGAGCCCCGAAGAAGTTCAAGAAACCACGAAAGAAAGGGTGGGAGGCAAAGAAAACCCGCGGTCGACATGAGTGGCGAGGAGGACGCACTCACCCTCCTACGGCTGCGGCTAGGTCTCGTTCCCCGGGAGTCGCGCCGATTGGTGAGGGATCAGTCCCCCCTCAACCAGATCGTCGATGTCGTCTTGGCTGATCGTCGAGTGGATCCAGTCGCCCTGGATCCAGCTAGGCGGCAAGCCGGACCGTGACGAGGATCCACCCTGGCTGGTCCTCTTCCCCTTCGCCTTCGCCGTCGCCTTCTTTGCACGCTCCAATGCCACCGTCTTCTCCTTCCCCATGCCAGCGAATCGAGTCCGAGCGGGGCTACGACACCGAGAGTAGAAGCAGGTGCGGCAGAGAAATCTAAGGAGGAAGAAGGAGAATGAGGGCGCACTGTTCTAAACCCCGGTCCAGTGCCTTTTATAAGGACACTTCCGAGTGGCTGACTTGTAGGCCGGACGATCTTATCAAATCTAGCAACAGTCGCGCGTGCGATACATGGCAAAAAAGGTGGCGCGGGGATCGAGGCAACCTGCCTAATCCATCCCGATTACCACGGCCTCCCCTGCCCGGCGCGCTTCCCAAAATTCGAATCCCACGAAATTCGCGGACAGCAGAACAACTTTTTAGATGGAAGACATCCTCCACATCATCACTCGGAGCTTTTTAGTAAAAGTTCACTCGACAAAAACTAAGAATGGATCAAGGCGACTGAAAAAGAAGTTGGTGTCATCACGTCAGTTCATTGATCCAGAACAAGATATACTCATAACACGAAAAATGAGTCGGAAGTGTTCTCAACTCCTTCCTCACTCAAACCCTGATCCATTCTGGGGCTAATGATGAAGCTATGTACCTAGGGTAGGGTCATGGATCTGTCCAAGATACCCTCCCCAAGGACATCTCCAAAAGAACCAGAAGCATTCGAAGAAAAATCATCATCCACTCGACCATGAAGCTATGTTCCACTCGACAGTCTTGAAGACACTCGACTGTATGGACAATCACTCGACTACCAGAAGATCTAGAGCCACTCCACTCCGCAACGGTCGGGAATTAATTCATAGCTTTAATGGTCATTATGTATCTTTATTGCAGGCGTTACCAGTAATGTTCCCATCCTTATGTACCTTAAACCCTTTGTAACTGAGGGCGGGAGGAGTCTAGCGAACACTATGTAAGCCACCCCCCTCCTCTGGGACAAGGGTTCGCACCCCTTATAACATACATGCATATAATCCAGTCGACCGCCTCCAGCTCCGAGACGTAGGGCTGTTACTTCCTCTAAGAAGGGCCTGAACTCCTCCATAGCTAGGATCTTGCCTCTACATCCCTACCCCCCATTCTACTGTCAGACTCAGAACCACGACATCCGGTACTCTATTGAAAGTAGGCCTCAATATCCCTTAGTTTCCGCTAGGACCCCGCTGCCACGGGAGGGTAGGACAAAAGATGTCATGCAAGTTCTTTTCCATAAGCACGTATGACTATATTCGGAATACTTGCCTACATTATATTGATGAATTGGAGCTAGTTCTGTGTCACCCTATGTTATGATTGTTACATGATGAACCGCATCCAGCATAATTCTCCATCACCGATCCAATGCCTACGAGCTTTTCACATATTGTTCTCCGCTTATTTACTTTTCCGTTGCTACTGTTGCAATTACTATAAAACCCAAAAATATTACTTTTGTTATCGTTACTGTTACTTCCATATTACTTTGCTACTAAATACTTTGCTGCAGTTACTAAGTTACCCAGGTGTGGTTGAATTGACAACTCAACTACTAATACTTGAGAATATTCTTTTGCTCCCCTTGTGTCGAATCAATAAATTTGGGTTTAATACTATACCCTCGAAAACTGTTGCGATCCCCTATACTTGTGGGTTATCAATACTATTTTCTGGCGCTGTTGCCGGGGAGCATAGCTCTATTCTTTGAGTCACTTGGGATTTATATCTGCTTATCATTATGAAGAACTTGAAAGACTTGAAAACAAAAATTTATCCCTCAACTACGAGGGGAGGTAAGGAATTGCCATCTAGCTCTGCAGTTGATTCACCTTCTGTTTTGAGTAAGCTTGCGACACCTAAACCTGCTTCTGCTATTAATTCTGATATGTTGCATATTATTGATGATGCCACTTATGCTATGGATGATACTACTTATGATGAAATTTCTAGGGCTAGAGAGAATGAAATTATTGAAACTGATAATATTGATGAAAGTGATGATGAAGGCTCTCCCAATAAATATGAATTACCTATTGTGCCTGAGGGCTGTGTTATGGATGAAGAAACTGCTAGAGATTTTCTTGCTTGCAATGATAGGAGTGATATTAAGAAATTATTAGCTAAGCTGAAACAAAAAACTCTGAATGGTAGATTGAAATATGATCCTGCTTATGCTACTTCACCTATATTTGTTACTGATAAGGATTATGATTTCTCTGTTGATCCTGAAATAATTACTTTAGTTGAATCTAATCATTTCTATGGCTATGAATATGAAACTGTTGTGGCACATCTTACTAAATTAAATGATATAGCCACCCTGTTCACTAATGTGAGAGAACTCTCTACTTTTATATCCTTAAAATATTCCAGTTCTCATTAAAGGGTGCCGCTAAGATATGGTTCAACTCTCTTGATCCTCGTTGTGTGCGTAGTCCCCAGGATATGATTAATTTCTTCTCTGCTAAATATTTCCCTGCTCATAAGAAACAAGCTGCTTTAAGGGCAATATATAATTTTGTGCAAATTGAAGAAGAGAGTCTCCCACAAGCTTGGGGGAGGCTTCTCCAATTATAACTTTGCCTGATCATCCTCTTAACCGATGCTTCCAGAGATTACCTGGATAGTTGTGCTGGTTCTGTTTTTAGGGAAAGAACACCGGATGAAGCTGAAATTCTATTGAATAATATATTTCCAAATGAAAATAATTGGAAACTTTCTGAGCCAGCTCCTGAGCCTATTCCTAAACCAACTCCGAAGAAAAGAGGTGTTCTATTTCTTAGTCCTGAAGATATGCAAGAGGCAAAGAAATCTATGAAAGAAAAGGGTATTAAAGCTAAAGATGTTAAGAATTTAGCTCCTATTGAAGAAATACATGGTCTTAATTTACCGCCTGTCGAAGAAATGCATAATTTTAATCCATCACCTATTGAAGAAATACATGGTCTTGATAACCCGACATAGGTAGTAAAGGTAAATTCTCTCTGTCGATATGATAAAGCTAAAATCCCTCATACTAATTTTGCTAGCCAATGTTTGGATGAGTTTGATAACTTTATGGTTAGGCAAGAAGACTTCAATGCTTACTTTGGTAGACAATTGAAACAAAATGCTTAAACTCATTAGTAAACATGCTTCTATGGTTACCACTCAAGTAGAACAAGTACTTAAAGCTCAAGATGATTTGCTCAATGAATTGAATAGTAAGAATAATGACTATGCTATTAGAGTGGCTACTAGAACTGGTAAGATGACTCACAAACCTTTGTATCCTAAAGGCCACCCTCAGAGAATTGAGCCAGATTCTCAGAGAAATAATATAGATGCACCTAGTCCTTCTAAAAGGAAGAAAAAGAAAAATGATAGGACTTTGCATGCTTCTAGTGAACCTATTGCTGAACCACCTGAGAATACCAATGATATTTCTATTTCTGATGCTGAAACACAATCTGGTAATGAACATGAACCTAATGAAAATGTTAACTGTGATGTTCATGTTGATGCTCAACCCAGTAATGATAATGATATAGAAATTGAACCTGCCATTGATCTTGATAACCCAGAGTCAAAGAATCGACGTTATGATAAGAGAGACTTTGTTGCTAGGAAACATGGTAAAGAAAGAGAACCATGGGTTCAGAAACCCATGCCTTTTCCTCCCAAACCATCCAAGCAAAAGGTGAGGATTTTGAGCGCTTTGCTGAAATGATTAGACCTATCTTTTTGCGTATGCGTTTGACTGATATGCTTAAAATGAATCCTTATGCTAAGTACGTGAAAGATATTGTTACTAATAAAAGAAAGATACCTAAAGCTGAAATTTCCACTATGCTTGCTAATTATAGTTTTAAGGGTGGAATACCTAAGAAACTAGGAGATCCAGGAGTACCAACTATACCATGCTCCATTAAAAGAAACTATGTTAGAACTGCTTTATTTGATCTTGGGGCCGGTGTTAGTGTTATGCCTCTTTATATCGTAGACTTGATTTGAATAAGTTGACACCTACTGAAATATCTTTGCAAATGGCTGATAAATCAACTGCTATACATGTCGGTATTTGTGAGAATGTGCCTGTAGTAGTTGCAAACGTTACTACTTTAACGGACATTGTTATTCTTGATATTCTCGAGGACGATAGTATGTCTATTATTCTTGGAAGACCCTTTTTGAATACTGTAGGGGCTGTTATTGATTGCATCGAAGGCAATGTCACTTTTCATGTTAATGGTAATGAGCATACGGTACACTTTCTAAGGAAACAACCTCAAGTCCACAGTATCAATTCTATTGGAAAAATTCCATCGATTATTTTTGGAGGTTTTGAATTTCCTCTTACTACTGTCAAGACGAAATATGATATTCTTATTGTTGAGGACGTGCATATCCCCGTTGAGGTAACATAGTGTCATTTGAATTTTCTCCAGTTTCATGTTACTCGAAATGAGTTTGTTAACAAGACTTGATCAACCTTGTTAGTGGATTCCTTTTGATGAGCATGAGATGGATGAAGTTAGAAAGCACAACCTTCTATACCCTCCTTTTACTTTCTGTTATTTAGTTGAAATAAGTAAAAATAGTATTTACTGTCAGTTTTCTAAATTATCCGTGCAATATAAAAATACCCCGAAAATAAAAGTTCTCCAAATGCCCTGCCAATTTAATATGATTTTTTCTGGAATATTTGAGAATATCTGGCACTGAGAACACAGCAGGGGGAGCAAGCACTTGGCCACGAGAGTCCAGGGCGCGCCCACCCCCCTGGGTGCGCCCCTGGCCTCGTGGGCCCACGGTGGCTCCCCTCCACTTATTCCTGCAGCCACACACTTCTTCTTCCTCCAAAAAAAATCACCATCCAGCTTAAGCACGAGTTCTAGCTCATTTTGCTGCGATTTTCGATCTCCTTGCTCAAAGCACCTCTCACAAAACTACTTTGGGGGATTGTTCCTTGGTATGTGACTCCTCATTGGTCCAATTAGTTTTTGTTCTAGTGCTTTATCCATTGCAAATTTGTGCTGCCTAGGTGACCATGTTCTTGAGCTTGCATGTCAAATTTATATGGTTCCAAGTAGTTCTAATGCATGATATAGGTCCTAGGCACTTGTAGGAGTAGTTGCTATCAATTTTGTTGAGCTTGGTTCACTTTTATTTGAAGTTACTAAAAATTTCAGAAAATTTTCAGAGGAAGAAATATGTTTAGGAAAATGTACCAAGGTGGTCCTTCAAGGAAGCAAGGACCCAGGCTTGCAATGCGTGATGCTGATGATGAACCACCAAGGGATGCCCCAGTGCGGCCTTCTGAATGGCCTTCAGAGGACTTCATGGATCGAGCAGGAATTAAGGAAGAATTTAACGCATATTTGAGTAACGTTGATCTTGTGAGCTTCGAGGCAGAAAAGTGCCGTCAATACCACTATCTCACTAATTCCTTTGTGAGGAGGTTTGAATTTTCATCTTCACACAATTCTCAACTGTCCTGTTTGATATCTATGAAAATTCTTATACTATGGACTTAGAGGATTTTACCACTGCTTTCAAACTTCCACAATGGGGTAGTACTAGTGAACCTCGCAAACCTGAGTTTAGAGATTTTCTTGCTAGTATAACTGTGGGGGAATCTAGATATATAGCACAAGCTACCATAGGGAGCATTCATTTTCCGGCTATACATTATCTTGCTCTCTTCATAGCTAGGTGCATAAATGGTAAAGATGAAGCATGTCATATGTGTGTCCCTGACCTCAATATTCTTAGGAGTGCTGTGTTAGGAGATAAACATTATAATTTGGGAGCCATTGTTGCTCGTAGGTTGCATCATAATAGATTTAATGGAGATTTCTTTCGTGGAACTTATGCAACCTGTATAGCTAATTTTCTTGGTATAACCATACGTGAGGATGATATTGAGTTGCCTCCTGCTTATTTGGATTATGAGGCTATGGTTCGTCATCATTTTGTTGAGAGGAATGATCAGTTCCTCCAGTACCGACTAATCTTTGATAGACGACGCACCTATCACGTCGCTCTCCCTGCCTCTACTTTCTTTGACTTTCAGGCAAAAGGGAGATATTTTATAACTAGAGAGGAGGCGGAAGAGTATAAGAGGAGGGCTGAGATAGCTCGCCTCCAAGCTGCAGCCCACGATGCAATGACTGCTGCATCTCAGTACGACCCCAACTACAACTTTGGATATCCGCCAGGCCATCCGTGTCAAAAACCCACTTAGGCCAAAAGCCTAAGCTTGGGGGAGTACGTATTTCTCACCGGCATTACATTCATGTTCACACACTCATTGCTAGATGTCGGTGCTCATACTTTTTCATTGTATCATCCATGCTAGTTTATTTTCTCATTTTATGCTTTCTTCTTGTGTGTTTAATAAACCTTAAGAAAAACCAAAAAAATTAGATGTAGCTTTTAGCTAGTTTTAATTTCCATGCTTGTAGTAGTAATTAAAAAGAAAACCCAAAAAGATTTCCTGTTCTTCTTTTGCTTGTTGGGAGCTTTCCCGTGTAAATAGTTTTATTTCTTTTCTTTTCTTTGGGGGTCTATAGGAGAAGACCATAATTAAATTGTTAAAGTGGCTCTTATATGCATTATTGTTGATCTGACAAAAGATCCCTTATTGCCTTGTCTTCTCCTGTTTATTGAATGCTTGCAGATTCCAGCTTAGTCCAATGCACGTGCACTATCACTATTATTCACATTGTTCGGTCATGCAAGTGACAGGCAATTATGACGATATATGATGGACTGATTGAGATGAGAGAAGCTGGTATGAACTCGACCTCTCTTGTTTTTGTAAATATGATTAGTTCATCCTTCTTGATTCAGCCTGTTATGAATAAACATGTTTGCAATGACAATTAGAGATTATAGTTGCTTATGCCATGCTTAATTAGCTAGGAGCTTATAATGGTTTACCTTCCGTGCCAACATGCTATTAAGATGGTTGTGATGTGGTATGATGGGGTGGTATCCTCCTTTGAATGACTTAAGTGACTTGACTTGGCACATGTTCACGCATGTAGTTGAAACAAAATCAACATAGCCTTCACGATATTTATGTTCATGGTGGATTATATCCTACTCACTACAAAAAATATACACTTTCGTGATGATATGTGTTTGTCACGGTAGGTCGCGTTTTTTGTCATGCATGTACATCCATGACGATAGTCATACTTGTGTTGTCGTAGAAGTGTTCCATGACATTACCAAAATTATCATCACGGAAGTGTCCACTTCCATGACGATAAATCGCGCGTCATAGAAGTGCTTTCGTCAAGGGAGACCGACACATGGCATCCACCGTAACAGAACACCGTTAAGCTATCGGGTCGGGTATTGGATCCGATAACCCGTTAACCGCCCCGACCAATGGGGATTTTCCACGTGTAAAATCATCATTGGCTGGAGGAAACACGTGTCAGCTCATCGTTGGGACAGATGTCATCCACTCATTGGACGGAAGGCGCCTATGGTACGTCGACACGTGGCACCGCCCAACAGAGGCCCATTCCTGTGAAAAGGCCGGCCCATTTGACTTAGTCAAAAGGTGGCGGGCCGGCCCATGGAAAGCCTGTTAACAGCATGTTCGCATATAGCCCATTTATAGCCCTCTAACCCAAGGCCCGTTATGCCCTATCCGAATTAGGCCCGGTAGCATCATCTGGGCCATCCAATATGATTCTAGCCCGTTTTCACTTCTGGCGCATGTATGGCCCATGACGTCTTTCGGCCCATATGAGGCCCTATGTAACTCTTGGCCTATTAACGGCCCGTGGTGAAACTGGCTGGTAATGAACAGTGTATCACTTTACACCCATTAATGGCCCATGGTGAAACTGACCCGTAATGAATAATGTATCACTTTATACCCATTAACGGCCCGTTATTTCGTTGGGCCGTTTCGAGCCCATGTTATCTTTCAGCCTTCTCAGAGCCCATTTATTCTTGGGCTCATTTCCAGCATTCGTTTACTTATGACCCGTTACTGTCATTTTCTGCTTGTGGGCCAAATTCAGCCCGTGGTTACAGTCGGCCCGTTTATGGTCCGTTAATAGGTTGGGCCGTTTTCATAGCTTCATCAAATATGGCCTATTAACAATGGCCCGTTATGGTCGTCCCATGAACGGATGATTGCAACTCTAGCCCGTTTACGGCCATAATGCGGTCTGTTTGGCCCATGTTTGGCTAATCGAGCATACAGCCCGTATAAGGCCCATTGATGATACGACCTGCAGAAGGCCCATTGTTTCTATGGCCCATAGAAGTCCCACTGTTTCTACAGCTAGTAGGAGGCCCAGTGTCACTACAGTAAATATTAGCCCATGGTTATTGTGGCCTAGTTTTAAAAAATAGGTTATTGCAGCCACTAGCTAACCGCGGAAAAAGAACTGCAATGACTACAAGCAAACAAATAAACAAGACAACAAGGAAATAAATAAGCAAGCAACTAACGCTAGGCTATCACCGCTATTACACATATTACATCCACTGGGAATCAAAGTTCGCCACTAGTGCAAATATAGGGAACAAAGCAGCATATCACACTAGTAGAAAAAGGGTCAAACGTGAAGCACATTAGTGCCGGTTTGAATTAGAGTCAGCACTAATGTGTACATTAGTGCCGGTTCGTGGCGGCGATCAATAGTACCGGTTCGTGGTGAACCTTTAGTACCGGTTCATGCCACGAACCGGTACTAAAGAGGTTATGGCAAGCTGTTTTTAGTCCCACCTCGCCAAGACAAAGGCAGTATGAGCGGTTTATAAGCCGTGAGTGCACAGACAATGACGAAGAGTTGCAATGCTCACCTACATGTTGATTAGCTTCAAGCCTCGTGGAATAGCATAGATTGCACTGAGCTATGTGCAGTGCAGTCTACACTATTCCGAATGGCTTGAAGCAAATTAACCAGCATTGCACCTCTTTTTTATTTTTAATAACTTATTTAAACTCCGGACTTCTTTTGTGTTCAGTATGCAGCATTTAAAGCGGCGTCATCAATTTCCAACATGTTCTGACATCATTTGTTGTTTTTCGGTCATTTACCTAATTGTTTAGAGAGCTAAATGACCGTGAAATTGAAAATCACTACAAAATGAATCCTAAAAATGTTGAAACTTGGCATGGTATCATCATATCACCCGCATAGCATGCGCGAAAGAGTAGAGAGGGTCACGGCAAAAACTGGACGCACTTCGTGTACAAACTGGACAAACTCTTTCCGAGTATCAGGGTTTTGGAGTCCGGAGTGGGTACTAATGTGCATCCCACCAATCAGGAAGAATCACACGGATCGTGTGTTTCTTTCTAGCTCTTGCGAGTCGTTGGATCAAGGGTGTGTTTCTTCCTAGCTCATGTGAGTCGTTGGATCGAAACTACCACAATCACTTTGTGAGCCAGACGACCCTATATATAGCTAGCCCACCTCTCGCCTTCCCTGCATAAGTCTTTCAGTTCATCGACTACATACATCTACCAGTTTATCGACTGCATACATCTACCAGTTCATCGACTAAATACAAATCATTCGGATTCGCCATCATACGTCCAACCGTGCATTTGATATGCATATGTATGCATCACGAGCCACGGTTGGGCTGTATGATGGCGATACCGATTGGTTTGTTCTAGATCCGACATAAAAGGTTTGATACAACTTCTTTTTTGTGACATAAGAGCTATCTCTCCTCCTACCTATTTTAGTTACACAACTACCTATTTGTGCCAAATTTTCACTTTTGCTGTTGCTCTTGCATCATAAGCATCCATGTTAACTGGACTTACAAGTAATGCAATTTAACCCAACTATCTTGTGATCTTCGCCAAGAGAGAGGCAGTATGAGCGGTTTATAAGCCGTGAGTGCACAGACAATGACGAAGAGTTGCAATGCTCACCTACATGTTGATTAGCTTCAAGCCTTGCGGAATAGCATAGATTGCACTGAGCTATGTGCAGTGCAGTCTACACTATTCCGAATGGCTTGAAGCAAATTAACCAGCATTGCACCTCTTTTTTATTTTTAATAACTTATTTAAACTCCGGACTTCTTTTGTGTTCAGTATGCAGCATTTAAAGCGGCGTCATCAATTTCCAACATGTTCTGACATCATTTGTTATTTTTCGTTCATTTACCTAATTGTTTAGAGAGCTAAATGACCGTGAAATTGAAAATCACTACAAAATGAATCCTAAAAATGTTGAAACTTGGCACGGTATCATCATATCACCCGCATAGCATGCGCGAAAGAGTAGAGAGGGTCACGGCAAAAACTGAACGCACTTCGTGTACAAATTGGACAAACTCTTTCCGAGTATCAGGGTTTCAGACTATACAAAAATAAATAATGCAGAAAATAAAAAACTATAGAAAAAAATTACTCAAAAATAAATAGAAGAAAATAAATAATGCAGAAAAGAAAAAACTATATAAAAACTACTCAAAAATAAATAAAAGAAAATAAGTAATGCAGAAAAAAAAACTATATAACAAATTTGTTGGCGCACTGCCCTGTGGGTCTACCAGACCTAAGGTGTGCAAATGCAGGCCCAGGAGGGCCAGCAGACTCACAGGGCAGCGCGCCCTAATTAATTAGGCCCAGAAGCCTGCTATATAGAGGAGTTCGAAGACGTAGCCGCGGTCGGGTTTATAAACCAGTGCGGCTGCCCTTCGCCGGGCGAGGTGGGACTAAACTTTGGGGTGGCAGCGCAAGGCCTTTAGTACCGGTTGGTGGCTCCAACCGGTACTAAAGACCACCCTTAAGTACCGGTTGGAGCCACCAACCGGTACTACAGGCCTGCTCTTCCCGCCTCTTTGCCTGGCCAAAGTAGGACTTTAGTACCGGTTGGTGGCTCCAACCGGTACTAAAGGCTCACCCTATATATACAGCACTTACGAAATTTCAGTTACATCTCCCCACTTCTTTCGTCAACCTCTCGCGCGCCGCTCCCGTCGTCGCCGCCCGTCGCCCATCGTCGTCGTCGTCGTCCCCGCCGCCGCCCCGAACGCCGCGCGCCGCCGTCCGTCATCGTCCCGCGCCGCGGTCCCATCATCGTCCCGCGCCGCCGTCCGTACGTATCTCGCTCTCTCCTCGCGCGTACCCGGCCGCCACGCCGCGCGCCGTCCGCCCCGAACGCCGCGCGCCGCCGTCTGTGCCTGCCGCCGCCCCGAACGCCGGCGCCCCCGCCCCGTACGCCGCCGCCCCCGCCCCGTACGCCGGCGCCCCCGCTCGTACGTACGGGGCGCCCCCGCTCGTACGTACACACACATATACCACACACGCATACACACACATACACACATACGTACACACATATACGTATACACACACATACGCACACACACACACACATTTTTTTACTTATTTTCTGTTTTTAAGAAAAGTTAATTAGATGATCGAATGTTAGATTAATGTTGAATGTTAGATTAATGTTGAATGTTAGATGAATATAACTAGTTTATTTTTAGTAAGAAAATTTTGGTATATGAGATTTGAACTAGTTCAATAATTAATATAACTAGTTTATTTTTAGTAAGAAAATTTAGGAATATGAGATTTGAACTAGTTGAATAATTAATATAACTAGTTTTTTTTTAGTAAGAAAATTTAGGTATATGAGATTTGAACTAGTTCAATAATTAATATAACTAGTTTATTTTTAGTAAGAAAATTTAGGTATATGAGATTTGAACTAGTTGAATAATTAATATAACTAGTTTATTTTTAGTAAGAAAATTTAGGTATATGAGATTTGAACTAGTTCAATAATTAAAAATATTATTTGTTAATGAGTTTTTCTGTTTATTTAATTTTTTATATATTTTGAGTTTATATAAATGTTAGATTAATGTCGAATGTTAGATGAATTAGGTAGAAAAGTTAAATATATAGTAATGTCAATTGAATATATAGTTAGATATATTAATGTCAAATGTTAGATGAATATATATTTGGCTAGATATAGGTGTTTAATGTTTCACCTATATGAACATAGGAAATGTCATCTGACGATGAAAAAGATTTTATTATGTGCGAACACTGTGAAGACCAGCGCGGCCTGTGCGACCAAAATTTCCTTGTTGATGGTAGGCGCTTCAGCATCAAGCTGGATGAGACATTCGAAGTTGATACAGTAAGTCACTTTGTCAATTATTATTTGAATGCAAAACTTATGCTTCATTTGCTTCAACTTATAATTTTAAATTTTCACTATTCTACTAGCGCATCCCCTGCCATGCAAGAATTTTTGTCTTGGATAAGATAGGTTTTAGTGCTATAGATGATATGGAGGTAAAGAGAGTTTACTTGAAGACGGAGCATGGGTATACTTTCAACGTCAAATTATATAATGGAGACACATACACCCATTTTGAATGCAAAACTTGGCAAGCACTATGCAAGGCTTATGCATTTGAGCCTGATATGGTTATCACCTTTGATATTCGTCCGGAAGATGATATTGAAGGTAATATAGACATCTGGGTCGATGTGCAAACGCCTCCAGTTCTACCATTTGGTTAGTTTTTCTCAACCATGCATGCATATGTTTATGTCTTTCATACAGTTTATTCAAAAATAGTTGACAACTAATTTGTATTGTCAGCTTATTTCGGTTCAAGCAAACATGTCCGGCGCTTGGTAGACAGGACCTACTACTGCCCCGGGGCTCAACTAAACTGCGAGGAGATAAGTCATTATGTTTCATGGCTTGAGGATCTTAATACTGTCAAGACAAATTTTTTTCCTAAACTTAGAAATGTTAGTACTCAAAACGTGCGACCAATGGTGATCGTATTGAACTACGGTCACATCTATAATCAAAAGATGGTAAGATTTTAAATATTTGTCCTTAATTAGTGCATCTTTTGCATACATTATTTTTGAAGCTAAACTTTCATTGCTTAGTATATTAATTACTATACGATGTTGTTCAACAGGGACTTCCGATGACAGTTGTGCCTCAGTGGATCGAGACAAAAGGTCGCATGTCAATGGTTAGCTTACGACCAAGATTTCCTACATTGCACATGAGTGCATTCAGGATTTCTGAAAGCGAAGAATGCTTAATAGTGAAAGATTGGAGCAAAATTGTTAACGATCACAGAGAAGTACTAGGGGGCAGTAAGACGAAGCGCAACCCAAGATTAGGAGACATATTCATCTGCATGCTCCAGTATGATGAATCAGGAGAGCTATACATGTTCTATGCTATTCTACCTGAGAGGGAGCAGCAGGATCAGTAGCTACTAGTTCATGCTTTTAATTAGTACTTGTCTCATGTCCGTGTCCTGAACTTCGATCTTGGTGACGATTATGTTGAACTTGATGATATGTTTGCTTATGTTACAAAGTGAATGTTTCCTCTTTAAGCTAGCCAGCATTAATGATGATTAGATAGCTAGCGCGGTAATGACTATGATGATTAAATAGTGGTAATTAGATGACTACGATGATTTTTAGCTAGCTAGAGTTTATTTATTTATTAATATGCGATGATGATGATGATGATGACGACTACAACTCATTATAACGTAAAACAATCCTAAATTAAATTGATAACACAAATTTAATTGAAAAATACAAAATAGAACAAAAACCCACAACCATTTAGTACCGGTTGGTGTTACCAACCGATACTAAAGGGCTCCCGGCCCCGGAGCTGGCTCGTGCCACGTGGTTCCCCTTTAGCACCGGTTCGTGCTGAACCGGTACTAAAGGGGGGGGCCTTTAGTGCCGAAACGTTAGTGCCGGTTCCATAACCGGCACTAAAGGCCCTTACAAATCGGTACTAATGGCCCGTTTTCTACTAGTGTCATATACACTGGTTGTCATAGTTGGCGACCAGCGCAAATAAACGCTGCAGCAAAACAAATCCAGAACTGAAACCACTTCAGAAGATCTCAAGAAACAATATCCTGGGTTACTATCTGAATTCTGCAGGGACTTCCTCAGTCCTTCAGCTTCCTGTCGCAGCACATTTGATCGATGTCTTTCAACTTGAAGTTGAGACTCAGGAAGACGAACTGATTCAGGCAGCGAGTTCGAAGAGCTTGTGCCAGCAGTAGTGGCCAGTAACTCGAACACTACATCAAGACAGGACTTTTGGGTTCCCTCACTATCGTCAAGATAGTTTTTATCAGCTTTCTTGGAGACCAACAGGGATGTCTCACTATCTTGAACCTTATCTGCATTACTTCCTTTACCATTGGATAACCCGGTACTGTTCTCCAATATTTTGTCCGCATTCTAAAAGAGAAACAAGCAGACACATCACATGTTTACCATGTTGTATATGAAACTCAATTTGGTAAATGAGTTCAGTAGTATAGTGGACAGGATAACAGCATGAAACCAACATATATCTATGTACCATGGTCACTTTATGGTCTATATCATTCTAGTTTTTGTTGCCAAATCAAGATAGAGACACAGTTTAAATAATGTTTGTTCAAGACAAAGCAGAATAGACAGAAGATAAGTGTGGGTAACTATAGAGCAATAACAACACTTGTAATGTGCATGACATGAGAACATAACTGTTTATTCAATTGAAACTGAAATCAACATAGAGCAGGTTACAACAGCAAACCAGTTAAATAAACGGGTTTAAAACATACCTATTGCGCCATTGGAGTTTCAATTTCATCCTTCAAATTTGAAAATAGTTGGTATGAGTAAATAGAGTAATGCAAGAGCAAAGGAGTATGAACCATAGCTACAAAACCTGACCTGAGAACAAATCTTCTTCTCCTTTAAGCGTTGAGTTGGGATTTGGAGTGGTGGTCCTCGTGCTTTGGGCACTACAGTTCCCTTACTAACTGCTCGTGTTTGGTTGCTCTGTGGTGGAGACGGTGATGCGTCAACTGGAACTGGGTTACTATCTGCCGGGGTTGGGGTTAGAAGGGGTGTAGCTGGTTCTCTGTCCAACTGGGTAGGGTTACAATCTGCGAGAGTCTGGGTTATGTGTGGTGGATCTGGTCCTTGGGCAAGTACAACCATGGTTCTATCTGCATCAACTGGTAGCACTATCTTTTCTGAAGACCGTGTTGTTACTCCCATAGATACTGCCATCACGCTCTCCAATTCAAATGGCTGATAAACAAGAAAAGTAATTGAAAGTATAGAAATTGTATGATAGACAGGTGCAATGGATACTGGGGAATAAAAGAGGGCATGAAATAATTCATATTTATGTTGTCTAACCAAACAGGATAGCATGACACAATTTCACATATATGATGGCTAACTAAACAGGATAGCATGACACAATTTCACATTATGATGGCTAACTAAAAAAGATGGAAAGACATAGTTCAAAATATGAGACTATGTAAACAGGATGACATGACATAACTATATAATGTGTTTATTAAATAGTTTGGCATGCCATAATTCACATACATTCACGGATAGAATGCCATAATTCAAAATATGATGACTCTAAATAGTAAACAGGATGAGATGATATAACTAACCCTGCCAAGTTTCAGCATAGACCTCAGGGGGGAAATAGGACTGGTCATCAGTCTCTGAATCCTCCTCAGAGGAGCTCTCTGTAACCAGCAAGATGTCTGCTTCAGCAGGTAGCATTGTCTGCTCTGAATACCTTGTTTTCACTCCAGATACTTCCATCACCGCTTCAAATGGCTGATGCATAGGAAGAGTAGTTGAATATACAAACGTTGTCGACAAATGGAACACATAATACAAAAAAATGATAGCATGATATAATTCACATATATGATGATTGGCTAAACAGCATGGCATTGCATAATTCACATATATAATGCCTTTGCAACAAGATAGCATTGTATAATTCACATATATAATGTCTTGCAACAAGATGGCAATGCATAATTCACATATATGGTAATTGGACACTGAACATGTGGCATTCACACAAAGCATGTCTAAACAAATCAAATGACATAGCAATGCGAGACACCATACGCACGATATGAGCAACATAACCCTGCCAAGTTAGAGCATACACCTCACGGGGGATAGGAATGGTCATCTGTCTCTGAATCCTCCTCTGAGGAGCTATCCGCAACAAGCGAGATATGCGCTTCGTCAGATAGCATAGTCTGCTCTGAAGACCTTATTTTCACTCTAGAATTTGCCATCACCATGTCAAATGGCTGATGCACACGAACAATAGTTGAATGTACTAACATTGTTGACAAGTGTAATATGTAACGAAAAAAGGATGGCCTGATATAATTTACATATAAGATGACTGGCTAAGCAGGATTGCATTGCAAAATTCACATATATGATGCCTGGCTAAACAAGATGGCGTTGCATAATTCACATAAACGATGAATAAACTAAACAGATGGCATTCGCACAAAGGATGTCTAAACAAAGAAGATGACATATTTGATGTATAAAGTAAGGAATGCAAGACACCATATGCATGATATAACCAACATCAGCATGCCAAGTTGGAGCGAACACCTCATGGGGTAAATAGGAGTTGTCTTCTCCTTTTGAATCCCCCTCGGAACAGATATCTTCCTCTCGATTACAATCCGAAATGCATGGAGGGGGACTGCCTTTGCGCCTACCATGGAGCGACGTCTGCATGAAATTTTATTGCCATGCAAGGCTCATATCTTTTTCTCTACATGTTCAATTCCATTGTTTATAATAACTGTCATGCATAGGAATAAAACATAGTGAGATTATGTAAGGAGTGCATGCAGAAATCTAGAGTGATGGTAGCAACCTGTGGATAGACCCAAAACCAATAATAGCAGGCAGATAATGGCTTCAGTTAAAAAATACAGATAATGGCTTCTTTACTGTTTGTTTCCCACCCAACATGAAACTCATAGTAGACACCGAAGATTAACCAGATAGTAGATAGATAATATTGATAGCGGCCCCGATATGTACCCCACAACCATTCAAAAACTCAAGTTTGACCATTAGTTTGGAGCCAACTCAGAGTCTAATCGGTGAACAGGACGATAAAGTAGCATGTAATATTAAGCGTTGCATAACGTAAGTAGACACGAAAGAGTGCAACCTCTCTTCCGGACCTGTGTAGTCCTCGAGGTCATCTGCTCGGTTGATGATGGTAATGCAGTTTTCATTGCTGCCAGCGGCGGGGAAGAAGATCTGAGGTGGCAAAAGACAGTCTGGAGGCCGGATCCCTACTGTGCTGGACCCTTCTGTCGTTGGAGTAGCTGAGCTGGGGTGGACGACGGCGCAGCTGGAGCGGGACAAACCACGCAAGATTTTCTTTGACAACTATCTGTAAGAGAAGTAATTCTGTAAGGGCTCGTTTGAATTGGAGGATTCGAACAATGCAGGGATAGGAAATATATAGGAATAGGATAGGAATGCACGTGCAAAACAGAGAATTTAAAAACACAAGATTTTTGCCAGTCTGGGTGTTTGATTCACAACAATTGGAAGATCACAGGATGCAAAGAAGCATGGTGAGATTAAGTCAAACCATAAGAAAATGTATGGTTATAATGCTATTATGCTACTATCTCTTAGTCTTGTGCTTCATGAATAGGAATTTGAAAAGGAGGACAAGTGAAAACAAAATTCCTATGTTTTTTCTTTCAAGGATACACTAAAGGAACAAATCCGTGTGCTCAGTGGACAATATATATAACATGTAGAGTAAAAAGAGATGCAAGAAGTGTACAACCTCTTTGGCGAAGCCATGTCGATCTCAGCGTGATTGGGTTGGCCGTTGAGGATGCTACGGCTGACTTTGCTATCGGAGGAGGGCAATAAGATCTTAGGCGTCTGGAGATGGAGCCCGAGGTACTGCTCTGCTGTGATGGAGGATTTCGTCATTGGAGCAGCTCCGGTGAGTTGTACGATGTTGAGGCTGAAGCAGGACAAGAGAGACAACGAACAACATTAACCTGAGTGGAATTCTAATAGCATCTCCAATACATGACGTAAAATACATAACCACAAAGTGCTAGATGTAAAATACATCAGCCGCTCACCTCTGAACATAACTGTCGAAAATGAACTTAACTGTCAAAACTGAACTTAACTGTCGAAACTGAATTTTGCTGTCGAAACTGAACGCACTAGGAAGGTGAGGCTACACGTCGGTCGACTGACTTTTTCATCTCCGATCAGTCGATTTTGCAGTCGTTGGATACGAAATCAAGGGCCTGTGGTTCATCTTCAACCTTCACCCCCCTGAGCCGCCAGCCACCACCGGCCAAACAGCAGCCCCCCACCGCCCGCGGCCGGTGGTGCGCCGCCCCGCATGCCCCGAAAACACTCCCCACCATCGGTCCGCCGCCGCCCCGGCCATCCCTCTAGCCTCCCCCCCGTGCCGAGCTTTTTCTCCGGCGATCCCCACGCCACTGCCCTGCCAACGCCCAGTCACCGCCGGTGACCACCGCCCCTATCCTGAACCCTAAGGTAGATAGTGGGGTACCTCTCCGGCGAGCCCCCCTCCCCGCTGCGGCTGGTTCTTCCTTCACCCCGGCGAGCCCCCCCCCCACCCCCTGAAAATCGACTGACCCAGAAGTCGATTCGATCGACTAAAGTGTAGCTAAATCGGAGAAGCATCGCAAGAAAGAGCAAGAGCGAGAGCAGCAGCGCGAGCAAGAGCAATAGCAAGAGCAGACCAGGCAGGGGACCAAGAACAAGAGCAGAGCAGCAGCATGAGCGAGAGCTAAAGCAGCAGCAGCTCCTATTGATGTGGACGTCGCCGCCGAGGGAGCGACGCCATGGAGGAAGTGGCCGGTGACGCCGCCGTGGATGGAGCCGCGCCGTGTCGGCTCGGAACCGAGCGCCGGCCGCACCGTGATATCAAATCAAGAAGAAAATGCGGCGATTAGTGTACAACCTCTTTGGTGGCGCCGATTAGGCCACAGCTTCATCCGAGGAAACGGTGATGATGATGCTCTTCCGGTGGTGCAGGTGAAGACGGTGGTGTGGGAATGGAAGTGGCACGAAAGACAAGGGGAACATCGGGGCAGCTCCTTGGAGGTGGAGGACGGGGTGGCTGAACCGGCGGGACGATGAGATCGATGATGGATCCTCATCCGGTACAGTGGATGGGGGACGTGGAGGTGTTGCTATGGATGATGTCGTCGGGGAAGAGGCTTCGGCTGGGTGGCGGACGGAGCAGGGTGTGGGGTTTCATCGCGGGTTTTCGCGGCCTCATGGTGTACGAATGGGTGGGCGGATAGGAGTGGGGAACCATGGCTTAGAGACGCGCTTGTCCGAAATGTGGGGTAAGTTACGAAAGTATCCCCACTGATTTGAGGCAGTTCTTTCGGTTCAGGGGTACCAAGGGCATTTCGCGTGTCGGGATTTCACAGTAGGTGGGAGTTTTCGCGCGCATTGTAATTTCGGAATAGCAAGGCGCGGGTTGAGATGGAGGGATTTGTCGGAGCACAACGAGACAAAGATATATCTAAAATATTTCGGGCTAACAAGGCGTGGGTTAAAATTTCCGGACAAGCCTAACATGTACTATACCAAATCAATGTGCACTACAAATGTCATTCAAAACTTTGAGTTCATGTTATGTTCAATTAAAATATTTTGCTACGTGTATAATGCATGCAACCTACTACTCAAATGAACGTTTTAGTGCATTCCAAACGTATATACTACTGCTTCAATATGAACTAAATTTGAATTCGTTTCTCTATTTGAATAAGATCTACAGTAACGATTGTTGTGAAGTCAAAGAATTTGAATTCGTTTCTCTATTTTAATAAGATCTACAATCATCATTATTGTCAAGTTAAACCATTGTTTGTGTATTATCTTCACAACACAACACATGATTAGTCTCGAGTTACATATGAACTATGTGTACTATATGAACTCGAACTAGATTTTTTGAATCCACTTTATTTTGATTTCAAATCACATTACATTTCTAGCTCTAGCTAGATCTTCATAATCTAAACCATGTCTCATATGTATAATGTGTTTACCACATTATGTATGGTGCCCCGCCCACTACGCCTACAAGTATTTGGATGTGAGTTGCAAACACCACACATTACAACAAATTCAAATAAAATGTGAGAATGTTCGATATATAGTATTGTTTAGATTGTTCGATATTTAGTTGTAAGCTGCAAACGCCACACATTATCACAAATTCAAATAAAATGTGAGATTGTTTGATGTATAGTATGGTTTAGATTGTTTGGCATTTAGCTGTGAGTTGCAAACGCCATGCATTATCACATTATGCTATAACATGTGCACAACACGTGTATCACCGCTATATTCATGCATGCAATGTTTAAAACACTATGATCTCCTATTCAAATATATGAATCCGCTTTCATATCAAATTATGATCTTTGTTAGTCTCTTACACCCACACAATCCTCTAACCTTTGTAGCTACTACTAACTTTCTCTCGTGCATGCACACGCCCTCCTCGCCCTCCCCCTCCCTCGGCATTCTATCCACCGGGAACATTCATTTTTTTTCTTTAGGTCGTTCTCCCAGAGTCTCCACAACTCCTTTCCGACACACATCGATCGATAAACCTCTCCAGCGATGCCTGCCTACAACATACACACACACCTTCAATCTCCTCCTTTATGTATCCTTGCCTCGTGTCTCTCATACGATCAGACACACGTGTAAACTCTCGCCCCTCTTTTCATCGATCTCACAACCGCACACTCCTCCCCCTATCTAGCTAGTAGTTGGGCCTCTCGCACCACCTCCTAGCTCCATTCTCTCTATCTATCCATCTCGCTGGGCCTTATTTGCCTCTAACAAATGGACGTACACCGACCGATCTCTCGCTATACATATAGCTAGCTAGGTCCTTATAACTCGCTTTTACCCACACGTAAATCGATCTACCTCATTAGTTGTGTCTCTCCCTTCATCCGACAAACAACAATTGAATTACCGATCTAGTTAGGTTTGCTCACCAAACACATGGTTCCCCTTCATCATCCATGGATGCATCCCGACAGATCTATCACGCACAGGCACACACAGAAACACATCCCCACTCTTATTGATAACATTGCAGTTCCACCCTCATTTTGTCTAGTAGGCCTCTCCCACGATCTTCGAGAAGCAACTCCATCACCCATCAACACTCTACCCCTCTCCCTCCCTCTCCCTCCCCCTCTCTCTCTCTCTCTCTCTATCCCATCATATTTCCCGTCCTTCAGTTATGTATGGATGTCGACACATAGATGGGTCTCTCCTTCTCAACACATATACGAGTCGTTCTACCTCTATAGTTAGGCCTCTGCCTACCCCTCCCCCACCCCATCCCCACCACACACACCGATACATCGAGCGCTCTAGTCATGTCTCCCTACCACACACAAACTTGACATGTGCCCTCTAACATTCCGGTAGGCCATTCGCCCTATATCTTTGACTTGCACACACACACAATTTCGATGGCTCTCTTCATCGATCTCGCACCCACCCACTTGATCCTCTCTTCGACTCTATCGATAGCTATGACCCCTCCCTCTCTTCTCGTGGATTTCCCGACCCTCTATGTATGATATGGATAGGCCTCCATTTCACACACATTGCATGCAAAATTTTGTTTGAGATGTCATCGACACATATTCCGACAAATAATTCACGAAATCAACCCCCCACCCTACCCCCACCCCAAAACAAAAAACACCCACGGACGCGGTTTGTATCTCTCACACACACCCACGTAGGTGGGGGACATGCACGAAGAGAAGAGGTGCATGCACGGTGCACGTACTCCCGTCTCTTTCCCAACCACACACGCGCGGGTACACGGTGGAGCTCATTTCTGTACAAAAAGGCAGCCCACATGGTAATTTGGCACGTGTACTGGTTGTCCACTTGGTGGAGGGAGGATCGTCTACCACGGGTGAACAAACAAATTGTGACTTGACGTGTTATGTTAAGAAAAGAGGCAAACCATGTGGGGCCTACCTTAGAGGCAAGGCTCTATACACTGGAGTACTTTTGATGTGTCCCGTCAACTCGTAGAACAAGGAGAAGCTTGCTTAGTACGCCGTCTCCCTCATTCCTAAATATAAGTCTTTGTAGAGATTTCACCATGAACCACATGCGGATGTATATAGATGCATTTTAAGTGTAGATTCATTCATTTTGTTTCGTATGTAGTGGAATCTCTACAAGGACTTATCTACTAGTAATAGCTAGCCCCCACTGCTAGGAATTCTCTATCCTCTCCTTGAGCCATGTCATCAAAATTGATGTAGCCGTTAGATGAAGTAAATCAGTCCATAATAGCCGTCTGATCTAGACGTTGAGAGGCTCCGCACTAAGCCACATGGAAGCATGCAGAAATACCGTGGCACATGCATGTGAGTGGGTTTTAAATCACATCAACATGTCTGCATGCAAGCATGCACCGGTAGCATGCATGTAAGTGAGCTTTTAAGTCCCATTAACATGTCAAAAAGAAAAATATAATCCCATTATGCAATAGGAGTTGGCTGATCTTTTTTCCTTATGTGGGATGATCTAAATGATGATGGGAGTTTATTTAGTTTGGCTACCACATTTGTCATGCAGTTATAGAGTTTTTTTAGTTCTATGAAATCGATAATTTTGCGTAGAGAGATATACCGTTGTTCCGCAGCAAAGCGCGGGGACTCATCTAGTAATATTTAGGAACGGAGGGAGTACTATGTAAAGAGTTAGGTGTCGCACGGTGATAGTGTGAGGTGGGCCATGTAATCACTGAGCCTGCGTGTTTTCACTGCTCTTGCACGCCTCCGCTGTAAGAATGGAGAAAATTGTAATCTAGTAGTAGTACCTCCTTTCGCCGAAAGCATGGGAAATCCAACAGTCCTACCACCTCAGTAATAAAGACCAATGAGCCGTCAAATCACATAAACCTAGCAGTAAGTTGGACGGACGAAGCAACCATCATTCTTGAGCCAGTGAGAGAGGTCGCGTCCGCTCTGCCCGGGCATGAATGCGGCACCGGTTCTTTGGAGTGGCGCTGACCGTTTCGGGCGGGAAGCACGCGCGGGCGATGGAGGGGCTTTGGGTGGGCCAGGCTGGTCAGGAGCGGGCGTGGCAGCTGTCCGCATGTCCCTACCGGACACGCCCGGAAACGAGAGGATGCACCATCTCTCGCGGCTAAAATCGTACACTACACAACATCTCTCTGTAGGAGTAGGTCGATCTGTCACTCTCTCTAACACACACATCCTGTTAAAACACACACACACACACGCACAAGCACGCACCTTGGTCCCGTTGCACCTTCTAACATGACTTATTACACCTAGACGGAGGGAGTAGTAAGTATACGAAATACGGTGGCACACTGACTTAAGTCAAATACAAGTGCCGAAAATTTGTGTGCATGTTATAATAAGGATTCACTTAAAATAGTACGTGAGCAAACAGAGGGATCAATTGGACAGTGTTCCCGAGCAGTAGCGAGATGTGTGAGGTAAGAAACACCGCTGGCGCTTTTAATTTTTCTTATTAATTTGTTTGTTTCACCCTCTGACTGGTGGGACCGAACATACTACGTGGAGAGAGGTAAGGTGACTAAGGCTGCATTATTTCTGCACCACTTTGGATAGTCTTACCACCAAAGCCACATGACACGATTATGATTGAAATCCCAATGAGTCCCACACACACACAAAAAACACGGCATGCTTGTCACACGAATGCAGGAATGTATAAAAGGTTATTTCCCTTTCGTTGAACATAACGGGAGGGTTGTGTAGCTGGTTAGCCTGTTCGCTCATCAAACTTGAGGTCTCGGCTTCGATAACTACACTTGAGCATAATTTGTGCCAGGAGGATTCTTTGACTGGTCAAAATGTTTACTAGGGTTTGCACGCTTCACACACTCTCTCCAGTATATATATACACGCTGGAGCCTCAGCACTTGTAGTTGCTCTCTTCACACTCTCTCACCCTCTCCCGCTGGAGCCTCAGTGCTTGTAGTTGCTCTCTTCACAGTCTTTCGCCCTCTGCAGATCTAAACAAGACTTCGTTGGCCTCTCTCTCCCCTCACTGCTGCTCAAAGAGCCGGCAGGATCCGTCCGCCGGGAAGGGAAGGAGGCTTAACGCTGTCGCCATCGGCGAGGGACTACCGGCGCAGCTATTCACTTTCCACCCAGCGGCGGCGCGGGAGGGCCTCTGACCCCTTCTTATTTGCCGTCGTCCCGTCGCCCACCGAACCACGCCCCAAGAACCTTAAGGTATAATTTACCTACTCCACATGCATTTCTCTAGCTGCATGTATACCATGAATCTAGGACGTGATTCAAAGAGGAAAGGAGTGGGGGAAAGTAGTGGGAAAAGTTGTATAGCATGAATCTAGGACGTGGTTCAAAGAGGAAATGAAGGGGGAAAGTTGTATAGCATGAATCTAGGAAGTAGTTCAAAGAGGAAAGGAATGGGGGAAAGTTGTGGGGAAAGTTGTATCGCATAAATCTAGGACATGGTTCAAAGAGGAAAGGAAGGGGCGAAAGTACTAGTTCAAAAAAGGAAAGGAAGGGACAAGGCTGTAGAGTTTGAGCAGGACTAGATTTGCTGCGCTCACATAGGGAAAGGTGTCTAAAGATAACAAAACTGGGACCAACACAAATATGCTCCTTGGTTGTTTGTTCTTTGTTGCAACAGACTGTGCATGACCACAGTACATCGGTAGATGCACATGGTGCTGGTGCGTCCACTGTCCCGTGCAACTCATTAGCTATTGTTAATCTAAGGCCCTGTTTGGTTAAAAACTCCCTAGTCCCTACCTGCTTGGTTCCAGGGACTAAACATGGACTAGAGGTTATTAAATGACATGCTAAAAGACCATGTTACCCCTAGTAATGAACTAATAGAGACAAGGTGCGATGCGTGGTAGGGGCAACTGTTGGAAAAAGTCCCAAAAAGACTCCCTCGGGGTCTTCTTTCTTTAGTCCCAAATGCCCACTTTTAGTCCCTAAAAGTCCCTCCTGTTTGGTTTAGATGGGACTGACACGGAGTTTTTTTAGTCCCTACACCAAAATGTCCCTGTAAACAAATACCCTGTAATAATGCCGCTAGAAAATTGATGCAATGCCATAGTTAAAAGCAAATTACATGTTGAATGAATTTTATTGTTAATATAATCTCTATGGTAATATTAATCAATGCCACCGTTTGAGAAATGCTACTGTCTTGCTTTCTTTCCCATTTAGATAAGGTAGATGCTTCTTTTTGTTGGCTTCTGTGTCATCCACCGTTATTGACCACTAATTGTTTCCTCTGCACCTCTGTGGAAACAGGGTTATCTACTTCACCTTGTTGCCATTGTGACCTTTTGTTGCACTGCACAAAACACTTTTGTTTTAAGAGTGTTTTGTGCAATTCAACCAAAATGTCACACCGACAACATTGCTTGATCTTAGTGGAACTGCACAAGAGGAGATCTTACTTCCTATCCGTTAAGGCGAATTTGGTTCAGATCTTCTTCTTGTGAGTTGTTTTAATTCCGCATCATGAGAGGTCAGTACTAGCCTTCTTTCAGATGATTCTGCAGTGTGCTTTCATATGTTGTGCTACTTGTACGATAATGTTGCTTGATTTTAGTGAACTGCACAAATGGAGACAAGACTTCCAATCTGTATCTGCACAGTAATATCCCATTGAGGTAAGATAAGGATATTTCACAACTGCTGGCCTGTATTTTGCCACTTTCATCAGAAAATTAAGTTTAGTACTATACTTGTGCTCCCTAATTGACATGCCAAATCTTACATTGAAGGCGAAGCTTGTCTGTTATTGAACCAAGTGATGAAGGGGAAGAACAAGCGGAAGAAAAACACAGATCAACTCCCGGTGCTGTAATGAAGCACTGGAACTGTGATGACACAAGTAATGATATAGTTTTGCATCTTAATTTATTGCTATGGCTGGAACGAGCAATTGTTTTGCCACTGATTTGATGCCACTCTTAATGTAATATGTAATTATATCTACTTGTGCAAATAGGGATCTTCTTTGAAGATACCATATATTTTAGAGGAACTACACAAGAAGATGTTGGAAACATTAAACTAATCGAGGAGTATATAGTAAGCATGGCCACCACCGTATATAGCAACAGATGGTTCCGGAGAAGTGCTTCATCTGTATGCTCTACACAATAAGCCTCCTGATAAAGGTTGGTACTCGCCCACTGATTTCATCCATATGATTGAGCTTTGTCATCTCTATTGGTGTTGTGCTACTATTTAGATACTGTCATGAAAAAGTGGTATTGTCCTTGAGAAGTGCTTCCTCTGTGCTGTTTTAAATATTTCCTTTCCTTTTTTCGAGCAAACAGGGATGCTAGCATTTAGTAGTCCTCTTGTCTTTGCACAACAGGATCATCTTCCTCTGAAGAAGAATATGGAGTACGTGAAGTGACTAGTTCTGATTATGCCAGGATGAAGAAGCCCTGTCTACCTTCTCATCAGAAGGAGTAGTTGAAGGATGGTTACATTACTCCCCACAAGATCAAACTAACTTCAGCTCAGAAGGACTGACAAATCTCCATTTTTTTGCTGTGATGCGCGAGTACAATGTTGTTCTAGGATTCTTTCTGGTGAGTTCCATTTTTCTAAAAGTGTGCTCTACATGGACCATGTATGTGCCTGTTGAAACTGTCAATTCATAGTACAATTTGCTTTATACTAATCACTTTTTTGTATTTGTGCAAATAGGGGTGCTCAGCTTGATTTCAATGGGAACTGCACAAAATGTTCATGAATACATTGAATCATTCATTTCCACCACAAGAAAGGAGGTGCCGATAAGTTCAAGGCATTGCAACATATAAGGGCGAAATCATACAAGCTACGCGCGAATTTGGTTGATTTTGGTGGAACTGCACAAAAAGAACAGCTCGTTTATTTAGCACGAGGTGTCATGTCAATGTCCAAAATGATGACAAACACTGCCCATTCCACAATCATAGACATTTGATATTTTGGAATGGGACAACCTTGTCAAATTTTGCTCATTGATTTTAGCAAGACGTGCGTTTGATATTTTCGAATGGGACGCCCTTTGCTGTCAGCAGCGTCGATCAAGTTTTTCTTTATTCTTAAGTTGTGAAGTAAATATGCCTCTGACATGTGAGTCGCTGAGATGCATAATCATCGACTGTTTTGAATATTCTCTATGAGTTGCCAGGCCTGTGTGTTTGATTGCAATGTACAGAAACGCTAAAAAGCTGCTCAAACTCTTTGTACTCCTTCTTATCCTTTTTACTTCACACATTGTGAAAGTGCATACTTTTTTGTATAAGATTTGTCAAAGTAGAGATACTTTGACTGCAGACAAAACTTGTATGCAGACTAGAAAGGACCGGAGGGAGTACATGTCAAACTGCTGCAAACGAGGTGATCACCCTGGGAATAATGCTAGTACGTATTGTTTTGCATGTTCACCCAATGCCAGTGATACAGGAATTCAAACTAATCAAAATAAATTCATTCATACACGGTCGAATTTCATATAAACATGCCGGATTTCATTACATTTCATACATTCTTCAACTAAAAAGGGGTGCCCTGGGGTATAATTAATTAACCGAAGCTACCCACCTGTGTCCTGCTGAGCCGACAGAAGCTTCAGTGACTTAACTGCAGGTGCAGTTGCGTAACTGACATGTGGCCTGTTGGGCTCATGTGTCAGTCAGCCAACTGCACCAGCAGTTAAGTAGTAGCAGCGTTCTTCTCCAGCGCAGCTCTCCGAGTCCACGCTGCCGCCAAGAAGCTAACCGGCCGTCAATGGTCAATCTGCCTAGCTAGGCTTCAACCGGAGGGTAGCAGCGGTGGCCTTACTTGGACCCGAGCGGCGGCAACCTACCGTGTTCTACTCTTCCTCGTTTTCTCTGTGGCGTGGCCTTGTTGGTAGCGGGGCGGGGCCTCGGCGGAGCCAGCGATGTCCTCTGTCTCGTTGCCGATGGGCGGTGCCTTAGCGGAGCAGTGGAAATCCTCCCCCACGTTGCTGGCAGGGTGGGGCCTCGGCTGAGCCGGCGATGTCCTCTGCCTCGTTGTTGGCGGGGCGTAGCCGGCGGTGTCCTCTACCTCGTTGTTGGCGCCATGGGGCCTCGGCGGCGCAGGGCCTCGTCGACGCCAGCGGAGAGGGGACTCATCGGAGCCGGCGGTGTCCTCTGCCTCGTTGTTGGCGCCGCGGGGCCTCGGTGGAGCAGGGCCTCATCGATGCCAGCGGAGCGGGGACTCTTTGGAGCCGGCATTGTCCTCTGCCTCATCCTTGGTCTCGCCAATCAGCGCCTCACCCGCTTCATCGCCCTCTTTGCTAGCCTCTTTGTAGGCGGCCACAGCCTCCGCCACCTGCATGCGGTACCGCCAGCGCTCGAGGCAGCCCTTGCGGGCGGAGCGGTACGAGTCAAGCAGCACCTCCTGCTCCGCCCGCTCCGCGGCGATCTGCTCCTCCACCTGCAGGTGCTCCTGGAGGAGATGGTGGTTGTAGGCGGCGTCGGCCTGCGCCTCCCGGAACTGCTCCTCACGCATCTGCGTCGCCCTGTCCATATATTGGGCACGGGCCTCGCCGATGGTCATGGTGCAATGCACCAGCGAGGATGGCACGGAGGAGGGGGTTGGCGCCGAATCGTCGACTACCATGTTCTCCATTGCGACGTCATCGCCCTCCGGCTGCCTGTCGGCCAGCCGGTCGGCAGCAATGGCTTCCATCTCCTTGTGGTCCGTCGTCCGCCCGTCCCGAAGAGCGCTGGAGCGTGAGGAAGCCATGGTGGGCAGTAGTGGTGTGGACAGGAGAAAGGGAACGAATGCGGATGACTGTGGCTATGGCCGGTGCAGCAGTTTATATAACAATGGTGGGCGGGCGGAGGGACGGACGGACGTGTGGCGCCAGAGTAGCCGCCTGGGCAACCGCATATCATTAATGTGGGCGGGAGATGGACGGACGGATGACACTTGTGTCATTTAAAGGCGGAGCAATTGCCTGCACTGGGAAGCGGGGCGGGCGGCGCTGATTGTTTCGGGCAGAAAGCACGCACGGGCGAGGAGATGCCTTTACTTGGAGAGGATGACAATGGGGACCCACCAGGTCCATAGCCTCACGTACGCAAGTGCCTCCTTATTATATATATATAACTATAATTTATTTTGCTTCCGCCTGGTTTCCTGACATCACGGTCCCACACCATTGTGAACCTGTGTAGTACTCCCTCCTTTCCGGTTTATATGGCTTATCTCAAAAATTTAGTTTTTCCATTTTGTAAGGCTCAATTTGCTTGTTCCCCATCACATGTTCAGACTTCAAGGTGCATTAAATCATTGCATGCAAGTATTAAGATAAAACTGACCGATGCATGCACTTTATGCATGCATGCATTGCAATTAATGCATTCATAAACATAATTTTTTGAGAAAAACAAGAGCATTAATTGGGTGCTTTTTCAAACTACAAAAAATATTCCACCACTCATCATCTACCTTGGTTGGTGAGATTTTTGAATTGAGCCTTATAAACCGGAAAGGAGGGAGTAGTCAATAAACGAGAGAATTGCACAAGAAGCGGCCGACAGCTGGGACCAAGTAGCTCAAGCAGTATTTGTGTTTTTGAGGTGTGAGCACTGCAGATTTTTTTGATGTTTAGCCCAGATATTAATTTTTCTCCTCTGAACAATAATGAAAACATCGCTGCAGTTATTAACTGGGCAGGCTGTGGCCCATCTCGCCCAGGCCAGATATCTAGCCCAGATATTAATTTTTTTTCAAGCTGAAAATGGCTAGCCCAGCTATACTTTTTTTAGGAATACCCATGCAAGGTCAAGTTGTTATTCTCCGCCCCGCTGGGCTGCAAATCTTTTCTAGGAGGGATGCATTAGGCTTAACAAGAAAATGGTCTTTAAGAAATAATAAATGGGATGTGATTATAAAAGCTGGGCAGTAACTATAAAAAATGCACCAAACACGTGATTACTTTATAAAATATTTTGGATATTGAAAAATTTAATTTCATTAATTGTTGCGAGCGCAATGTTTAATTGGATTTTTACATAATATAAATTTATATTGAAATTGTATTTAATCTGACTAGAAATTTTGGGATAAAAATATTTTGGATCCCATCAAAATGTGGGAAATTTTATTGAGTTCTGTTTTGAATGGTTGGTTGAAATGGTCTATACTTTTAACAAACTCTAAATGGGTTGTAGTAAATTCCATTAGAATTAAAAAATGGGCTACACATTCTTACAAATCTCAAATGGGCTATAAGTTCTATGCCACACACTTCTGGCTTTACTAAGTTGACGCGTCCCCTAAAAAAACAGATTTGACGTGTATGCAAGGCTTTGTCAACTTATAGTCAACACACGGTTCTAGCAGCAGTGGCCGTTGGATGTCCATCCAACGGATGCCATGCTTCTTCTTCAATCTCGGATATTCTAGCTTCACCCGCCCAAAAAATGATTCCTCCCCCTGACATCTGGGCGCACCGTTTCGGAAGCTGACCTATGGGCCTACTAAGTTGACGTACAAAGGGCTTTGTCAACTTAGTCAATATAAACGATTCTAGCTGTAGTGACCGTACGATGTCCATCTAACGGCCATCGTGCTTCTTCAACCTCTGGTCTTGCTCCAGCCGCCCAAAGCAGCGCCGGTCGTGCCGCCTGCTCCTGCCTCCCGTGGCCGGCTATGCTGCCGCGGAGGCCTCACTGCCCCTACTACTCCCACCGCTGGCCAGGCCATCCCTCCACTCACCCACACCCCCTGTTATTCTGCGGCGACGGTAGCGCAGCCGAACCAGTGAACCCTCGTACTCCTCTCTGCGTGTGCATCCACTCCTGCATCTTCCCTGGCTCCACGTCGTCCCCTTCCTAGGTCTCGCCGTCGTCCACCGCCCTGGTGCTCTCAGCGCGGCGTGGTCAACACGGTCAAGGAACGACTTCCATCGGACGTGGACTATACGTGGAGAGGCTGACAGCTGGGTCCACGACAGCCGCAAGGAAGTGCCTCATTATTACACGCAAAATAATTATTCTTCCACTTGACAGCGGGGACCCACCGGACGGGCCACCGTATTTCGCGAAAAAAATGATTTGCCCCCTGACTGCTGGGACCCACGAGCTACATCTTCAAACGCAAGGAAGTGCGTCCGAAAAAAATGATTCGCCCCCCTGACTGTTGGGACCCACCAGCTACATCTTCGCACACAAGGAAGTGCGTCCGAAAAAAATGATTCGCCCCCCGACAGCTGGGACCCACCAGCTACACCTTCGCACGCAAGGAAGTGTGTCCGGGCAAAATAACGATTCGCCCCCCTGACTGCTGGGACCCAACAGCTACACCTTCGCATGCAAGGAAGTGCGTCCGGGCAAAAAAAACGATTCGCCCCCTGACTACTGGGACCCACCAGCTACATCTTCGCAGGCAAGGAAGTGCCTGACAGTCGGGACCCGCCTGGTCGAAGCGTATGTAGCGTTGTCATTCTGGTCGTGAACGTGTACGTACATACTGGTCGATGTAGAGGCGCGCACGTAGCATGTACACGTACGTACAGTGGCCAGGGTGCAAGAAAGAAAATACGGCCACGTATGTGTACATACGGGCAGGGTCTCGAACGCCTACTCGCGCATACGTACAGCTAGGGCTCATGTACATGGATGGGTCGGAACGGAGAAACAGCATCATCGTTGTGTTCATGGGTAGACAACGGAATGCGTCGTGTTCATGGGGAGGCAATGGAATGCGTCGTGTTTATGGGGAGGCAACAGAATGCGTCGTGTTCATCCAGAGGCAACGGATTGCGTCATGTTCATCGAGAGGCAACGGAACGCGTGGGAGCCAACCGGCTGGGTCGGAACAGAATGTGTAGTTGTGTTCATCGGGAGGGCTTGGACGGAACAGGCGATGGAAACGAGGCCTGGCGGTCACAGCCCTAGATCTTTCTTGTAATTAATTGCATTTGTGAGCATCCATGCATCTTTTTAAATTCAAGGAATTTGAATTGAGGGAATTTTCAAAGCCTCAGAAACATTTTAAAAATGATCAACATTAAAATTTTCTCAAATAAGTCCAAGAAAATGTTCCTGTTATTCTGTGAAAATATTGGCAAGAGGTAAAATTCAAACCAGTATTTTTGGAATGTCAGAAATATTTATTTTGGGAATTTGAGTTAATCTAATAATTATTTGCATTGGACTTATATTTGTCATATATTAAATATGGGTCCAATAATTTTGAAAGTTTGTATGTGGCTCTGGACTAGTTCCCTAAGTCCACATATTGAATTTCAGAAGTTTATCAAGTGATTTGGTAGTTAAACCAAATCAAACAAACAGAACAAAATAGGAAACAAAACAGAAATAGGAAAAGAAAGGGAGAAAACCACCCGGGCCACTTACCTATAGCAGCAGCCCCACTTACCTGGCGCTCACCAGCCGGCCTGCTAATTTTGCTAGCGGCCCAGCCCATCAGCGTCGTCGTCCTCCTGGCGCTAGTCGGCCAGGCGTGTGGCCGGCATGCGCGCACGGCCGGGCCGCCACGCCTCCTGCCTGCCTGCTTCCCTAGGCCACGTTGACGCCGCTTCGGCCTCCCCCGCTGCCGTCTAGATTGGGCCGACATCGTCACTCCCCCCTGCTCCTCTCCCTCGCCTCTCCCCACCATGGCTGACGCACCCGCGCCGCCGTAAAGCCGCAGCCACCGTGCTTCCCTCATCTCCCCGTACTATCCACGGGCTCCGCCTCCATCTCCCGCGCCTCTCCGTCAACTCACGCGACGCCGGATGCCCTGCATCACCCTCTGCACCGCCATCTTTGCCGCCTCTGCCCCGAGATCGCCGGCGACCTTCCGACGTCACTAGCCCCTCCCCGAGCTCGCCGAGGCCCCTGTTGCAACCGCTATGAGCCCCCGGTCATTTCCCCCTAACCCTGCCTCCGTTTGATTGTCGTAGCCGCCGCCCCTTGCTAATAGCAGCCACCGCCGCACGGGCTCGTCGCCGGCGAAGCCCCGGTGACCATTTGGTCACGGGCGTGCACCCGTTGTGCTTGCCACGACCCGTAGAGCACCCCCAGCGCCTCAGCTCATTCGTTTGTGAGCAGCAACGCCGAACCAGAACACACCCGACCTACGGCCGCCGCTCACGAGCTCGCCGTCGTCGGTTTCGGCAACCACAGGCCCGGCCACCACCACCGTTCAACGCGCGCCAGTGAGGGCTCTCCAATGAGCCCAAGCACACCTTGAACTGAGCCCTGTGGGCGATTCCTGAGCACCTCCGTTGCGTCTGTCCATGGCCGGCGGCCTAACTCCAGCGAAAACGCCATTAGGCACTAACCTAATGACCCCCTGGGTCCATGACAGTTGGGGCCAGCCCCTGTTAAGTTTTGAATTAGTTTAAATCTAAACCTAATCAGCACCGTGACATGGAATGTGGGACCCACGACTCAGATTTGACCCCGGTCAGCTGTGTTGACCTGATGACGTCATCTTGACGTCATGCTGACGCTGTAACTATTTTCTGAAATTTGAATAAATCAGAAAAGGTTTAGAAAATTCCAGAAAATAGTTAAAACTTCTAGAAATCATAAAAAAATCCAATCTATCCATCTGTACCATTTTCATGCATGTTAGAACAACTTATAGCTACTGTTTAGGACAAATCAAATGAATGGCATTTAAATGACCATATGTGGAGTTTGAATTTGAACCTTGGGTTCAAACCAACTACACTTAATTGTGTTGCTACTTGCATTAGGCAAAATCACATCATATTGCCATGTCATGATCATGCATCATATTGTTGCATTGCATTGATTGTGTTCCCTCTTATTTGTCGGTGGTTTTTCCCCCTCGGTAGGTGTATGTTTCGGCGATGAGTTCGATCACACCGATGAAGAGCTATATCATCTTCAGAAGTGCCAGGCAAGCAAAACCCCCTTGGTCATTCCGATACAATCCCACCCTCTCGCTCCTACTCTCTTTTACTGCATTAGGACAACAACGATTCAATTGTTACATGCTGCGGTAGTTGAACACCTTTCCTTTGCATGACCTGTCATTGCCACAGTAAATAGATGAAACCCACTAGCATGAGAAGGAGTTGTTTGAGCCCTGGTGTGCCTACTCATTCATGCTTGTTTGTCATGCCTGCTATTGCTTAGAGTTGAGTCAGGTTTGATTCATCGGGAATGAATTGGAATGGTGATGAACATGTCCTACTGTGTGTGAGCTAAGTGTGTGAACACGATTTGGTAAAGGTAGCGGTGAGAGGCCATGTAGGAGTACATGGTGGGTTGTCTCATTGTAGCCGTCCTCAGGAACCGAGTTCTGTGTTTGTGATCTGTGAACAGCTACTACCACGCATTGGAATGCTTAAGTGCCCCTCTCGACTTATTAATCAACATGATCTCTGTCCAGGAGTTGCAACTAGTTTCTGGTGTTTGTAGGTTGCATTAGTAGTCTACCAAGTGGCACCCGGTACAGGTGGGCTTGGGACAGACTAGGCACAGTGGCATGGTGTACCAAGTGGCACCCGGATGGTGGGCTTGGGAACCCTGCACACATCGTTTGGGGCCGTGAGTGACACCCCGACCGGATCTCCTTGCGGATGGAACCCGAATAGGCGATAAACCTGGACTAGAGACTTGTTGGTTAGTCAGGTCATGGCCGACTCCCTCGCTAGGCTTCCGCTTGAAGGTTGCCGAGATACACGATGTGTACATGGTGGTAAGTGGCGAGAGCGTGCGTGAAGAAGTACACCCCTGCAGGGTTATCATTATCTATTCGAATAGCCGGATTCCTCAGATATGGAAACTTGGACCCCTTGCATAGTTCATAGACAAGTGAAAGTGGATACTCTAAAACGCGCAAGATAAGTGTGAGTGCTATGGATGGCATTCTCGCAGGGAGGCGGGAGAGGATCCATAGTGGAGTATTGATATGGTGAATATGTGGACTCATGTGCGCCACCTCAAGAGTTACTTGCAGTCGTAGTTCAGGTTAGCCACTGAGTCAAAGCTGGTTTGCTGCAGTTAAACTCCACCACCCCTTTGTTGATACTGATGCATATGTAGATAGTTCTGATGTAAGTCTTGCTGGGTACATTTGTACTCACGTTTGCTTATTCTATGTTTGGTAGAGAGACGTCAGTCTCACTAGTAGTTCTGTGTGGACTTCGACGTTTAGCTTGTTACCTCAGCTACGATCTTGTACCCTTGGGAGGGTCTTGTAGATAGTGAGGCTTTTGAGCCTTCTTCATTTGTAGTTGTCTGTACTCAGACAAGTTAAGATTCTGCATGTGCTTGTTGCTTGTATTCTCTGAATGTTGGGTCATGAGACCCATGTTTGTAATATCTTGCTCCTTGGAGCCTAATGAATAAATACTGGAGTCGTAGAGTTATGTTGTGATGCCATGTTGTATTTACACATATCGGGCATATTGTGTGTATGATTGAAATGCTTGCTATGTGTGGGTTCCGACAATCTAGTTGTTATCCTTGGCAGCCTCTCCTATGGGGAAATGTAGTCGAGTGCCTCCTTGAGCCATAGTAGTCCGCTACAGCCCGGTTCACCAGAGTCCTGCTAGCCCAGCAATACTACTCAGGACACTTGACTGGACGGCATGCGTTTCACTTCTTTCCTGTGTCTGTCCCTTCGGGGAAATGTCACGCGGTGACATCTGGAGTCCTGCCTAGCCTGCTACAGCCCGGTTCACCGGAGTCCTGTTAGCCCAGTGCTACAACCCGGATTCACACGCTGCTGACCGACATGCTCGAGGTTGATTCATCTATGCATGTCCCCATAGGTTAGTGTCGCTTTGGGTTCACGACTAGCCATGTCAGCTCGGGTTCTCTATCATATGGATGCTAGCGACACTATCATACACGTGAGCCGAAAGGCGCAAATGGTCCCGGGCCATGGTAAGGCGACACCCGTGGGAATACCGTGCGTGAGGCCGCAAAGTCATTTGAGGTGTTACCGGCTAGATCGATGTGACTTGGAATCGGGGTCCTGACAGCTTTGGTATCAGAGCCAGACTGCCTGTAGGATTACCAAGCCAAGCTGGTCGAAGTTGAGTCTAGAAATGCTTAGTTATATAAGGGAATTGATTGCGGAAGGGAATGTAAGGCTCTTTTTACTTCTTATACCCTATGCCCTTCTCATCTGAGTCATCTTATCTTTTCTACGGGATTAAGAACTAGGTTTCTCTTCTATCTCTCAGGATGACGTGGTACTAAACCATAGTTGCCTAGGATTGTTGAGTTCAAGCCTCAGTTCAGTTTGTACTACCTCCATATGTTCATAGCTGGCCTCAGAACCTTGAGTTTGTGATGTTGAGTAGCTATGCCACCATTTTTGCAGGTTGTCTCAAATCGTTTTGAGCAATTACAGCCGTTATGCTGCCCGAGTCATCCCAGGTCTCTAAATAGTCTGATGCATCTGCAAATCCCTTCCTCCCGTTCCTGATGTCCTTTGGGCCAGATTAACCACACTGACCAGTGGGTTGAGGTACTCCGTTGCCTTGACATGTATGTTGGAGTTAGTATTATGACCCTAGGTGTCCTCGAGAATTTAGCAATGCTTCTGTATCCCCAGTGTGATGATTCTGGCCATCATTCTTGAAAGCATCCCGTGATGCCATTTAGTAGTAGGTATTCTATTCCTGGGTTCTTGAACCCGAGATTCACCCTACTTACTTCATGTTGATAGTGTTTGCTAGTTCCTTTAGGATATTAGTAACCTTTGCGATAGTCCTCGAGGTCTGTGGTATATCATTCTTCCAAATACCATGAACCATTCATGGCAGAAGTTCCTCGTTGAACCGAAAGATCACAACCAGAGTGCTCTTGACGAGCTCTCGATTCTATGTTGTGACTCTGCCAGTCCTACCTTTCTGCATGGATTATCTGGAAGAAATGTGTTGAACTTGGTTTGACATACTAATCTATGCATCCACAACTCAAAAGGTTATACGTTTCTTGAGTTGACCCTCCTCAGCTTGTATTCCGACCCTAGTCTATCACTTGATAGTCAGGAACAGTTGTGCATTCGTGTTCATCGATGTCTATTATTCTTGTGGTCCGTCAAGCCATTATATTCCGGAATGACTAGGAGAAACAAACTCCAGTACCTCATCCATTTCTTGGACTGGTCAAAGTAGTTGTATTCCGCAAATCAAAATGCCAATCCTGCTTTTGTTGTGCTCTACCTCGGAGTATTATCCCTTTATGTCAGGATTGCCATGAGAATTGCACCACCTCTTATTAATTCTTGACGAAGTGATACTTCTCACCATCATTATCCATTCCTCGATCATGTGTTGCTGTAACTGGAATGCCGACAAGTGTACTGTGATGTGCGAAATCAATACTCCTGGCAACCCTATTGCTTGGTAGTTAATGGACAAAACGCTCATTCTTAGTGTGCTGGTTACTAAATCATCATCCTAAGATTGATCGTGCTACCTAGTCCTTATTTCTGGTGCACTCGTCGATCAATGAGTTAGGATTTTGTCAAACCCTTGCTCTATTGATCATATCGTCTTGCCCTGAAAAGCAAGATTGTTCTCGAGCTTAGTAACATATCGGTGGTTCGTGATTTTCCGGATATCTTCTCGGAGGTATCAGCAGGTTGTCACCTGACCGCTATGTTGAGTTCGGGATCAAGTTGGTTTCTTGTAGCCACCCTTTTCTCCAAGACTCTGTGTTGGATACCCTGAGCTAGTTGGTTAAGCTTAACAAACAACTTGGAGAGTTGGAAGATAAAAGCTTGTCCGACCATGCTCATCCCTAAAGGATATCTTGTATCTGTGTTGAAGAAAGATGATATCTTCATCGATTGACCCACGTGATCAATTGTCGGCGCTATCGTCTTATCCAATCTTTGATTCAAGTATGGGCTATCCTCAAATCAAATCAGAACCAACGATATTCATAATGTTGTCTTACCCGTGGTTGTTTCCTCAAGCATACATCATTATATCTTTTGGGTCTGACCAATGCTATAACCTTGTTCACATAGTTGTGGAATTCCATCTTCATGGAAATCTCGATGATTGTTGTTGAGCTCATCATCAACATTTCATCTTGTCCATGATTCATGTTGAACATCTAAGCTAGTGTTGGAAACTTTTGAAAGCATCTCTTCATCTCCCGTTCATGAAGTATATGTTTTGGTGAAAGAAGTGACTTTCTCCGAGTTCACGTGCATTAGGTGTAAGTTGCCGCCAAGAATTGAGAAAGGTTTGTTTTGTTTCCTCTAGAACCATCCCAAATCAGTCATGCATACGTGTGAAGTATTATATGGTTTGGTAGATTAATTACCTCCACTCCATATGTATTCCCTAGCACACCAAGCCACTAATTGATTTGTTCAAGGAGAATAAGTTCCTTCCTAAGAGCTAATCCGGACTTGTGTAAGGACTTCGATATCCTCGATGATGGTTCCTCACCTGAACTTTGGTAGTGTTTTATTGTAAGACTACTCCGTGGTCATGCTTGTCTTGGACAACATGTTCACAAGTGTGTAGCAGAACCAGCTCATGTTTTGGAGCTTACTACCATAGTCCATTTCCCGAGAATCTTGCAACGCCATCTTGTCGATTTGTGTTGCAAAATTTCTTTCCAGACACATTGTCTGAATTATCCTGTTACCAACCAGATTTGAATCTCAGGCAGATATGATGGTTGGAACTTCTTGCGAGAACTATGATATAGGTTCCAGTGGAGTGGACACACCTAGCTGGATGCACTGTTGTTGTACTATCTTGATTAAGCCATTTGGTCACCTCCCATGAGGATTTCGCATGACTTATTCTTGAAGTTGTTCCTTAAGGATCCTTCTGCTCTCAGTTTCTTCGATGATTCTATAACCATTGGAACGTTCGAAACACTCTCGACTGTTGAGTTCTTCCCCAGTTACCAGAATCATTCCCAACATTTGCATTTTGTTCCCAGCTTGCACCTCAGTAGTTGTTGTTCAGGATCATCTTCAAAAGTGGACTTACCATGGGTCCCATCCATTTTCGATGATAAGCAAAATCATCCATTGCGTTGTCTTCAACAAGGTAGTCCACATCATCCATTCTAGTCCGAGTATGACATTCTTTTGAACTCCTTCAGATGGTCGGTTGTGATTTCCTTAGGCTGGTATGAAGAGTTTCAATGATCTATGGATCAAAAGTAATTCTTTTTGCCACTTAAGGCAATAATTCTATGAGTCACCTCCTCTAAGATGCCCTGTTATGGAATCGTGGTAATTATCTCCTTGCTACTTTGAACCCATCCACCATCTTCTTAAGCGTGGAATAGTTGCCTACCAAATCGAACTTCATCATCTGTTACTATCCATCCGTCTTGATGTATGTTTTGTGTCTCAACTCAAGAGATGTTTCTATGTCTCATTTCGTGAGTTGATCTTGTGATCATTGAGATGATCCTAAGTGGCTCGAACCTCAAGATGATCATCTAAAAATCTCCCTTTCCTCTCGTTGTCGTGTTGGATGGAGTTCTCAGAGCAAGACGTTGAGACAAAGATGGTGACGAATCAACGTTCTTATGAAGTGCAACATGGATCGTGAAGACTGTGTCAGTTCCGTGTCCCCGCTGTCTTCTTAACTCACGTCTTGAATCTCAGGGCGAGATTCTTGTTTAGTGGGGGTGAGTTGTCACAGCCCTAGATCTTTCTTGTAATTAATTGCATTTGTGAGCATCCATGCATCTTTTTAAATTCAAGGAATTTGAATTGAGGGAATTTTCAAAGCCTCAGAATTTTTTTAAAATGATCAACATTAAAATTTTCTCAAATAAGTCCAAGAAAATGTTCATGTTATTCTGTGAAAATATTGGCAAGAGGTAAAATTCAAACGAATATTTTTGAAATGTCAGAAATATTTATTTCGGGAATTTGAGTTAATCTAATAATTATTTGCATTGGACATATTTGTTATATATTAAATATGGGTCCAATAATTTTGAAAGTTTGTATGTGACTCTGGACTAGTTCCCTAAGTCCACATATTGAATTTCAGAAGTTTATAAAGTGATTTGGTAGTTAAACCAAATCAAACAAACAGAACAAAATAGGAAACAAAACAGAAATAGGAAAAGAAAGGGAGAAAACCACCTGGGCCACTTACCTATAGCGGCAGCCCCACTTACCTGGCGCTCACCAGCCGGCCTGCTAATTTTGCTGTGTGGCCGTGCGGCCGTGCGCGCGCGCCGCCACGCCTCCTACCTGCCTGCTTCCCCAGGCCACGTCGATGCCGCTTCGGCCTCCCCCGCTACCGTCTGGATTGGGCCGACATCCTCACCCACTGCTCCTCTCCCTCGCCTCTCCCCGCCATGGCTAACGCAGCCGCGCCGCCGTAAAGCCGCAACCACCGTGCTTCCCTCGTCTCCCCGTACTGTCCACGGGCTCCGCCTCCATCTCTCTTGCCTCTCCGTCAACTCACGCGACGCCGGACGCCCTGCATCACCCTCTGCACCGCCATCTTCGCCGCCTCTGCCCCGAGATCGACGGTGACCTTCGACGTCACCAGGCCCTCCCCGAGCTCGCCGAGGCCCCCGTTGCAACCGCTGTGAGCCCCCGGTCATTTCCTCCTAACCCCGCCTCCGTTTGATTGCCGTAGCCGCCGCCCCCTTGCTAATGGCAGCCACCGCCGCACGGGCTCGTCGCCGGCGAAGCCCCGGTGACCATTTGGTCACGGGCGTGCACCCGTTGTGCTTGCCACGACCTGTAGAGCACCCCCAGCGCCTCAGCTCGCTCGTTTGTGAGCAGCAGCGCCGAACCAGACCGCACCCGAGCTCCGGCCGCCGCTCATCAGCTCGTCGTCGTCGGTTCCGGCAACCACAGGCCCGGCCACCACCACCGTTCGACGCGCGCCAGCGAGGGCTCTCCAACGAGCCCAAGCACACCTCGAACCGAGCCGTGTGGGCGATTCCCGAGCACCTCCGCCGCGTCTGTCCATGGCCGGCAGCCTAACTCCAGCAAAAACGCCATTAGGCACTAACCTAATGACCCCCTGGGTCCATGACAGGTGGGGCCAGCCCCTATTAAGTTTTGGATTAGTTTAAATCTAAACCTAATCAGCACAGTGACATGGAATGTGGGACCCACAACTCAGGTTTGACCCCGGTCAGCTGTGTTGACCTGAGGACGTCATCTTGACGTCATGCTGACACTGTAACTATTTTATGAAATTTGAATAAATCAGAGAAGGTTTAGAAAATTCCAGAAAATAGTTAAAACTTCTAAAAATCATAGAAATTCAACCGTAACTCCAAATAAGATAAATTATATATGAAAAATGATCAGAAAAATCCAATCTATCCATATGTACCATTTTCATGCATGTTGGAACAACTTATAGCTACTGTTTAGGACAAATCAAATGAATGTCATTTAAATAACCATATGTGGAGTTTGAATTTGAACCTTGGGTTCAAACCAACTACACTTAATTGTGTTGCTACTTGCATTAGGCCAAATCACACCGATGAAGAGCTATATCATCTTCAGAAGTGCCAGGCAAGCAAAACCCCCTTGGTCATTCCGATACAATCCCACTCTCTCGCTCCTGCTCTGTTTTACTGCATTAGGACAACAACGATTCAACTGTTACATGCTACGGTAGTTGAACCCCTTTCCTTTGCATGACCTGTCATTGCCATAGTAAATAGATGAAATCCACTAGCATGAGTAGGCGTTGTTTGAGCCCTGGTGTGCCTACTCATTCATGCTTGTTTGTCATGCCTGCTATTGCTTAGACTTGAATCAGGTTTGATTCATCGGGAATGAATTGGAATGGTGATGAACATGTCCTACTGTGTGTGAGCTAAGTGTGTGAACACGATTTGGTAAAGGTAGCGGTGAGAGGCCATGTAGGAGTACATGGTGGGTTGTCTCATTGCAGCCGTCCTCCGGAACTGAGTTATGTGTTTGTGATCCATGAACAGCTACTACCACGCATTGGAATGCTTAAGTGCCCCTCTCGACTTATTAATCAACATGATCTTTGTCCAGGAGTTGCAACTAGTTTCTGGTGTTTGTAGGTTGTGTTAGTAGTCTACCAAGTGGCACCCGGTACAGGTGGGCTTGGGACAGACTAGGCACAGTGGCACGGTGTACCAAGTGACACCCGGATGGTGGGCTTGGGAACCCTGCACACATCGTTTGGGGCCATGAGCGACACCCTGGTTGGTTAGTGAGGTCGTGGTTGACTCCCTCGCCAGGCTTCCGCTTGAAGGTTTCCGAGATACGCGATGTGTACATGGTGGTAAGTGGCGAGAGCGTGCGTGAAGAAGTACACCTCTATAGGGTTATCATTATCTATTCGAATAGCCGGATTCCTCGGATATGGAAACTTGGACCCCTTGCATAGTTCATAGACAAGTGAAAGTGGGATACTCTAAAATGCGCAAGATAAGTGTGAGTGCTATGGATGGCATTCTCGCAGGGAGGCGGGAGCGGATCCACAGTGGAGTATTGATATGGTGAATATGTGGACCCGTGTGTGCCACCTCAAGAGTTACTTGCAGTCGTAGTTCAGGTTAGCCACTGAGTCAAAGCTGGCTTGCTGCAGTTAAGCTTCACCACCCCTTTGTTGATACTGATGCATATGTAGATAGTTCTGATGTAAGTCTTGCTGGGTACATTTGTACTCAATTTGCTTATTCTATGTTTTGCAGAGAGACGTCAGTCTCGCTAGTAGTTCCGTGTGGACTTCGACGTTTAGCTTGTTACCTCAGCTATGATCTTGTACCCTTGGGAGGGTCTTGTAGATAGTCAGGCTTCCGAGCCTTCTTCATTTGTAGTTGTCTGTACTCAGACAAGTTAAGCTTCCGCATGTGGTTGTTGCTTGTATGCTCTGAATGTTGGGTCATGAGACCCATGTTTGTAATATCTCACTCCTCGGAGCCTAATGAATAAATACTAGAGTCGTAGAGTTATGTTGTGATGCCATGTTGTATTTACACATCTCGAGCATATTGTGTGTATGATTGAAATGCTTGCTATGTGTGGGATCCGACAATATAGTTGTTATCCTTGGCAGCCTCTCCTATGGGGAAATGTAGTCTAGTGCCTCCTTGAGCCATAGTAGTCCGCTACAGCCCGGTTCATCGGAGTCCTGCTAGCCCAGCACTACTTCTCAGGACACTTGACTGGACGGCATGTGTTTCACTTTGTTCCTATGTCTGTCCCTTCGGGGAAATGTCAAGCGGTGACATCCGGAGTCCTGCCTAGCCTACTACAGCCCGGTTCACCGGAGTCCTTTTAGCGCAGTGCTACAGCCCGGATTCACACACTGCTGACCGACATGCTCGAGGTTGATTCATGTATGCCTATCCCCATAGGTTAGTGCCGCTTTGGGTTCACAACTAGCCATGTCGTCCCGGGTTCTCTGTCATATGGATGCTAGCGACACTATCATATACGTGAGCCAAAAGGCGCAAACGGTCCCGGGCCATGGTAAGGCGACACCCGTGGGAATACCGTGCGTGAGGCCGCAAAGTGATATGAGGTGTTACCGGCTAGATCGATGTGACTTGGAATCGGTGTCCTGACACTGGCGTACCGAAGAACGGAGGAAACGGACCTCATACGGTCCAAACTGGGGTCCTGTTGATCGGGAGGGGTGTGGCGTACAGTAAAAAGGAGGAAACGGACCTCCTACGGTGGAAACGGGGGTCTGTTGATCAGGAGGGGTGTGGCGTACCGCAAAACAGACGAAACGGACCTCCTACGGTCGAAACGGGGGTCCTGTTCATCGGGAGGGGTGTGGCGTACTGCAAAATGGGACTCCACGGGATACTGTTCATCTCCACCGTCGACCTCCTCTAGCCTCCACGGGCTCCTGTTCATCCAGCCTCCACCGCGCGCTACTCCACCGGCTACTATTCAACCACCCCTCCACCATCTACTGTTCATCCAGCCCTCCACACCACGGGGTCCTGTTCAACCACCCCTCCACGGGCACCCCTCCACCGTCTACTATTCATCCAGGCCTCCACACCATGGGGTCCGTCATCTAGAGGGCAACGCAACCACTCACTGTTCATCCACAACCCTTAACACTCACTGTTCATTCCCAGAGGCAGCATCGATCGGCTTCAGTTTAGCAGCAGTAGCGAAGGAATCGCTCGATCGATTCAGTTACAAACCATCGATTGATCGCTGTTCAGTAATGCGTAGCCTGCAGTGCAATCGCTCGGGTTTCAGTTTAGAGCCAACGCCTTGCTCGGGTTCAGTTTTAGAAGCCAAACGCCTTCGCACACACGCGTACGTGTATGAGAGAAACGCGCAGTCGCTCGGCCCCTGATCCCCACGTAACCGGGAACTGTTAGGACCCCGATACCTAAGTCACCGATCTAGCATGTAACACATCATATCACTTGTGCCTCACGGCACGGTATTCCCCGGTGCACCTTACCTGGCCCGGGACATTTGCGCCTTTTGGCTCACGTATATGATAGTGCCGCTAGCATCATATGACAAAGACCCGGGCTGACATGGCTAGTCGTGAACCCAAAGCGGGCATTAACCCATGGGACAGGCATACATGATCAACTTCGAGCATTGTCGGTCAAGCGTGTGAATCCGGGTTGTAGTACTGCGTAACAGGACTCCGATGTCACGCGTGACATTTCCCGAAGGGGACGGACACAGGAACGAAGTGAAACACATGCCGGGCTAGTCAAGGTCCTGAGCAGTAGTGCTGGCTAGCAGGACTCGGTGAAACCGGGCTGTAGCGGACTACTTATGGCTCAAGAAGCACTAGACTACATTTCCCCATAAGAGAGGCTGCAAGATAAAACAACTAGATTGCGGATCCACACATACAAGCATTTCAATCATACACACAATATGCTCGATATGTGAATACAACATGGCATCAACATAACTCTACGACTCAAAGTATTTTATTCATAGGGCTCGAGGAGCGAGATATTACAAACATGGTCTTATGCCAACAAATCATAGCATACAAATCAAGCACATGCGGAAGCTTAACATGTCTGAGTACAGGACATCTACAAATGAAAAAGGCTAAGAAGCTGACTATCTACCAGATCCTGCCCGAGCACAAGATCGTAGCTGAGGTATCAAGCTAACGTCAAAGTCACGCGAAACTCCTAGCGAGACTGAGTCTCTCTGCAAACCATAAATTAAGCAAACGTGAGTACAAAAGTAAGAGCAAGACTACATCAGAACTAGCTACATATGCATCGGTATCAACAAAGGGGGGGTGGAGTTTAACTGCAGCAAGCCAGCTTTGACTCAGTGGCTAACCTGAACTACGACTGGAAGCAACTCTTTTGAGGTGGCGCACATGAGTCCACATGTTCACCATTCAATACACCACTATGGATCCGCTCTCGTCTCCTACGATAAGGCATCCATAGCACTCACACTTATCTTGCGAGTTTTAGAGGTATCCACTTTTCACTTGTCTATGAACCTGTTATAGGCAACCAGAAGTCATTACCGCGGACACGGCTATTCGAATAGATGATGTTAACTGCAGGGGTTGTTACTTCTTCACACACGCTCTCACACTACCGCATTTACACGACATGTACTCGGCAAACTCAAGCGGGAAGCCAACGAGGGTGTCGGCCACAGCTACAAACACTCAAGTCTCTAGTCTAGGTTTCGCTATCCAGGTTCATCCGCAGGGAGTCCGGCGAGGTTCCACATACGGCCAGACGATGTGTACAGGGTTCCGAGACACAAACGGGCGCCCGGCATGCCCGGCCACGTGTCTACCGTATCATAGCACCCCTAGGGTAGGGTACACGGCGCTACACATATCCCAAAACACCAGTAAAAACTAGTCAACCGCTCCTGGACAGAGGACAAGGGTGATCAAGAAGCCGAGAGGGTCATTGGGTTTCGGCCCAATGCGTGGTAGTAACTGTTTCATGGATCACAAACACAGAACTGGTTCCTAAGGACGTTTCAATGAGACACCACCATGTACTCCTACATGGGCTCTCACCTCTACTGTACAAATCGTGTTCACACACTTACGCTCACACACAGTAGGACATGTTCATCACTGTTTCCAATTTCATCCCGATGAATCAGACCTGACTCAACTCTAGCAGTTAGGCAGGCATGACAAATAAGCATGAATGAGTAGGCACATCAGGGCTCAAACAACTCTACTCATGCTAGTGGATTTCATCTATTTACTGTGGCAATGCAGTCATGCAGAGGAAAGGGTTCAGCTACGCAACATGTAACAGTTGAATCGTTGTTGTCCTAATGCAGTTAAAAGAGAGCAGGAGCGAGAGAGTGGGATTGTATCGGAATGTACAAGGGGGTTTTGCTTGCCTGGCACTCTGAAGATAACATTGAGTCTTCATCAGTGTCAACGATCACAGCGTCGGAGGAGCGTCTGCCGAGAGGGGACAATTACCGGCAAACAGGGAAGAACATAATCAATGCGATGCAACAATATGATGCATGATCATGACATGTCAATATGGTGTTGATTGAGCTAATGCAACTAGCAACAAGTTAAATGGAGTTGGTTTGAACACTAGGTTCAAAATCAAATTCAAACTATGAATTCAAATAGTGCATTATCATGGTTTGGACTAAACAGTGAGATTAAGTTGTTCAAACATGCATGAAAATGCCATAATCAGATTCCTTGGATTTTTCTGATAATTTTTCATATATAATTTATTGCATTTGGAGTTATAGCTTATTTTCTATGATTTTTAGAAGTTTTAGCTATTTTCTGAAATAAATAAATCATTTCTGATTTATTTAAAATCCCAGAAAAGCTTTACTGCATCAGCATTGCGCAAAGGTGATGTCAGCGGGTCAACTGGTCGGCCAGGTCAAACCTGACCAGTGGGACCCACTGGTCAGTGACCCAGTCAACTAACCAAGTTAGTTAGCCCTAACTAACTGGGTTGGGCCCACTGGTCAGCGACTAACCTAACTAACCTAAATAGGATTAGCCCTAACTAACTTAGTTAGCCGGGCAGGGCCCGCATGTCAGTGGCTCATCTAATTAGCTAAGTTAATTAACACTAACTAAACCTAACACTAATTAAGCAGGCGCCTGGGTCCACACGTCAGGGGAGGTCAAACCCCTGGTCAACCGGGGCTAAACCGCCGGCGATGACCAGACGCGGCGGAGGGCTGCGGGAACGGGCTCTGGGGCCCCGTTCGCAGCGTGGTTGGGCTCGTTCGAGAGCCCAAACCAGCGCGCGTCGGATGGTGGCGCCAGCCGGGCCTGGGACGGCCGGAGGCGACGGCGGGGAGCTCGGCCGCGGCGGCCGGAGCTCGGGCGTGCTCGGGTTCGGCGCTGGGATACACAACAGGGGCGTGGAGAGGGGCTACGGCCTCCTGGGAGTGTGGCAAATGCGGTGACGCGCTCGGTTTCGAGCCCGCGTGGCTGTGGCCATGACGACGGCGTCGCCGGCGGAGCCGAGTGCTCGGGCTCGGTGGAGATGGCGGCTAGGGGGTGCAACCGACACGTAGAGGAGGGGGGTTAGGGGCAGGGGCTTACGTTGAGTCTTCCAGTGCAGACGGCGGGGCCGGGGAGGTGTCGGAGCGAGCGGGGCGGCGAGGCGAATCTCCGGCGACCCGAGGAGGATGAAGGGGTCGGGGATGGTGCTTCGAGGCGTCCGGCGTCATGTGGCTCGGCGGAAAGGACCGGGGCGTCACGGCGGAGCTCGGGGACGCGTCGGAGAGGCTCGGAGGTGGCTCTGGGCGTGGGTGAGCTCGTCGGCGGCGACGTCTGCGTTCGGTCGCACGCGTGAGAGAGAGACAGAGGAGGGGATGAGGGCGAGGGAGAGTGCGAGAGAGGTCGGGGGATGCGTGGCATCGCGAGGGAGGGCCAGAGCGACGAGCAGGCAGGCAGGGAGGCAGGAGGTGGCCGGCGCGTGGCCGGCGCGCGGCGAGCACGCGCCCCTGCCTTCTGGCGCGAGGTAGGGGGTGACTGGCGCTGGCTAGTCGGCTGGGCCGGCACAGTGTCGGGCCAGCAGTGGCCCAGGTAAGCTCTCTCTCTTCTCTGTTTTCTAAATTATTTCTGTTTTCTATTTTTCTGCAATTGTTTTGGGTTTAGTTTTAACTCCAAACCATTTTATGAAATCCTAAAAATAATTATGTGGCTAGAACTAAAATATCCAAAACCACATAAAATGTTCCAGAATTATTGGACATATATTAATTATATAAAGAATATATATCCAATGCAAATAGTTATTGAATTAATTCAAAGGCCCAAAATAAATGTTTCTGAGATACCAAAAACATTGGTTTGAATTTTACCTCTTGCCAATATTTTCACATTCTAAGAGTAACATTTTCTTGGACTTCTTTGAAGACATATTAATGTTGATTATTTTTGAACTGGTTTCTGAGGGTTTCAACAAACCTCAATTCAACTTTCAGAAATTTTAGACATGATGCATGAGTGCAGATGCAACAATTTCACTCAGGTACTCTAGGGCTGTGACAGGAACTCCCCGAAATTTTCCTCGCCCTCGCTTCTACCACGGTTTTTTCCATCATGGACGGCCCAAAGAATGTCATGCAGCTATGTCTCCGGCCCGCCCAGGACGAAAAGCCCATTTTCTGTCATGATTTTTTTTCATAGAAGTAGGAGCCCACCACATCTATGATGATATCGGGTTTTGTCACAATTATCGTCATAGAAGTGTCATATGTATGACAGAAAATTTTTTCGTTCGGCCCAAATTGTCATGGATGTGTGTTTTTTTGTAGTGACTCATGCTTGCACTCAGTGTATATTAATTTTAATGCATGTTCTTTACAGTTGTTGCTCTCTAGTTGGTCGCTTCACAGTCTTTTGGTAGCCTTCACTTGTACTAAGTGGGAATACTGCTTTTGCATCCAATTCCATAAACCCCAAAGTTATTCCATATGATTCCACCATACCTACCTATATGCGGTATTTACCTGCCGTTCCAAGTAAATTTGTATGTGCCAAACTATAAACCTTCAAATAAACATTTTGTTTTGTATGCTCGAATAGCTCATGTGTCAACTAGGGCTGTCCGTATCTTCCATGTTAGGCGGGTTATTCTCAAGAGGAGTGGACTCCGGTCCTCACTCACGAGAAAATGGCTGGTCACCGGGATGCCCAGTCCCATGCTTTATGCAAATCAAATTAAAATAGTTGCAAACAAAACTCCCCCGAGACTGTTGTTAGTTGGAGGCACTCGTTGTTTCGAGCAAGCCATGGATTGATGCTTGTTGGTGGAGGGGGAGTATAACCTTTACCATTCTGTTTGGGAACCGCCTATAATGTGTGTAGCATGGAAGATATCGCCATCTCTTGGTTGTTATGTTGACAATGAAAGTATACCGCTCAAAATATTATTCATCTCTATTTCAAAATCGAGCTCTAGCACCTCTACAAATCCCTACTTCCATCTACGAAGGGCCTATCTATTTACTTTTATGTTGAGTCATCACCCTCTTATTAAAAAGCACCAGCTGGAGAGCACCATAGTCGTTTGCATCCATTACTATTAATTTATATTGGGTATGACTATGGTTGGATCTCTTATACCATGAATTACAATGTCTAGTCAGTCCTTGATCTTTAAAGGTGCTCTGCATTTATGTTTTGCGGTCTCAGAAAGGGCTAGTGATATACCATCTTGTTATATCATATTATGATTGTTTTGAGAAAGTGTTGTCATCCGAGATTTATTATTATTGCTCGCTAGTTGATTATGCCATTGATATGAGTAAACATGAGACCTAAGAGTTATTGTGAATATGGTTAGTTCATAATCTTTGCTAAAAACTTGAATGTTGGCTTTACATATTTACAACAAGAATAGCAAACCGAGTTTGTAAAAGTTTTTCTTTATCACTGAGGACAAGCAAAGGTTTAAGCTTGGGGGAGTTGATACCTCTCCGTCGTATCTACTTTTCCAAACACATCTGCCCTTGTTTTGGACTCTAACTTGCATGATTTGAATGGAACTAACCCGGACTGACACTGTTTTCAACAGAATTGCCATGGTGTTATTTATGTGCAGAAACAAAAGTTCTCAGAATGACCTGAAACTCCATGGAACTTATTTTTGGAAATAATAAAAAATACTGGCGGAATAATCAAGGCCTGGGGGCCCACACCCTAGCCACAAGGGTGGGGGGCACGCCTGCCCCCCTGGGCTCGCCCCCTGCCTTGTGGGCCCCCTGGTGCTCCACCGACCTCGACTCCAACTGCATATATTCGTGTTCAGGGAGAAAAAAATCAGGGAGAAAGATTCATCATGTTTTGTGATACGGAGCCACCGCCAAGCCCTAAACTCTCTCGGGAGGGCTGATCCGGAGTCCGTTCGGGGCTCCGAAGAGGGGAATCCGTCGCTGTCGTCATCATCAACCATCCTCCATCACCAATTTCATGATGCTCACCATCGTGCGTGAGTAATTCCATCGTAGGCTTGCTGGACGGTGATGGGTTGGATGAGACTTATCATGTAATCGAGTTAGTTTTGTTAAGGTTTGATCCCTAGTATCCACTATGTTCTGAGATTGATCTTGCTATGACTTTGCTATGCTTAATGCTTGTCACTTGGGCCCGAGTGCCATGATTTCAGATCTGAACCTATTATGTTTTCATGAATATATGTGAGTTCTTGATCCTATCTTGCAAGTCTATAGTCACCTACTATGTGTTATGATCCGGCAACCCCGAAGTGACAATAATCGGGACCACTCCCGATGAGGACCATAGTTTGAGGAGTTCATGTATTCACCATGTGTTAATGCTTTGGTGCGGTACTCTATTAAAAGGAGGCCTTAATATCCCTTATTTTCCGCTAGGACCCCGCTGCCACGGGAGGGTAGGACAAAATATGTCATGCAAGTTCTTTTCCATAAGCACGTATGACTATATTCGGAATACATGCCTACACTATATTGATGAATTGGAGCTAGTTCTATGTCACCCTATGTTATGATTGTTACATGATGAACCGCATCCGGCATAATTCTTCATCACCGATCCAATGCCCACGAGCTTTTCACATATTGTTCTCCACTTATTTACTTTTCCGTTGCTACTATTACAATTACTATAAAACCCAAAAATATTCCTTTTGTTATCATTAGCATTACTTCCGTATTACTTTGCTACTAAATACTTTCCTGCAGATATTAAGTTACCCAGGTGTGGTTGAATTGACAACTCAACTGCTAATACTTGAGAATATTCTTTGGCTCCCCTTCTGTCGAATCAGTAAATTTGGGTTGAATACCCTACCCTCGAAAACTGTTGCGATCCCCTATACTTGGGTTTATCAGGCACCAACATGTTGCAGTATATTTTTGGGCCGAATTGGGACAAGCTTTGGTATAAGCTTCTTGCAAACCGGAACTTCCCTCAAGAAGAATGGTGGTTCCGAGAGGGAACGTGTCACCTCCGTGTGCGTAACAACATATGTACAGTGCCTTCTCCTGCCTTAATTTTTTTACACAGGCAGATTAGACCAAATAGAAGTATCATGCTAACTTTTTGAATTATTCTGAGTTCATTTGGCCTTTTTTATACATTAATTGAGTTTCTAGGCATTTAATGTGCATAATTCAAATTTGAACTACAAGCACATGCTCCAGTGCACCAAAGTTGGTTGAAAAATCACAAGTGTGTCCTTGGGTGAATTTCTAGGTCCCGTGCGGGAAATGGGAATGAAATTCAAACATCTGGGTGTCATGGCTCGGCCGGAATGATTGTGAAACTTGGTTTTTTTAATTCATGTAAATCCAAAACAACCCTGCAAATCATGAAACTTGGCATGGTGTCATGACATGGCACCAACATGTTGTCGTAATTTTTTTGGCCGAATTGGGACAAACTTTGGTGTAAGCTTCTTGCAAACCGGAGCTTCCCTCAAGAAGGCTCATGGTTCTGAGAGGGAATGTGTCACCTTTGTGTGACAAACGACATACGTACACTGCCTTCTCCCGCCTTAATTTTTTTACAAAGGTAGAACAGACCAAATAGAAGTATCGTGCTAAATTTTGGAATTATTTCGGGTTCGTTTGGCCTTTTTCATACAGTAATTGAATTTCTGGGCATTTAATGTGCATAATTCAAATTTGAACTACAAATACATGCTCCAGTGCACCAAAGTTGGTCAAAAAATCACATGTGTGTCCTTGGGTGAATATCTAGGTCCCATGCAAGAAATGGGAATGAAATTCAAACATCTGGGCGTCGTGGCTCGGACGAAAAGATTGAGAAACTTGGTTTTTTAATTCATGTAAATCCAAACCACGCCTAAAAATCATGAAACTTGCCATGGTGTCATGACATGGCACCAACATGCTGCGGTAATTTTTTTGGCCGAATTGGTACACGCTTTGGTGTAAGCTTCTTGCAAGCCGGAGCTTCTCTCAATAAGGCTTGTGGTTCTGAGTGGGAATGTGTCACCTCCGTATGCGAAACGACATACATACACTACCTTCTCCTGCCTTAATTTTTTTTCACATGCAGATTATACCAAATAGAAGTATCGTGCTAAATTTTGGAATTATTCCGGGTTCGTTTGTCCTTTCTTATACGTTAATTGAATTTTTGGGCATTTAATGTGCATAATTCAAATTCAAACTACAAGCACATGCTCCAGTGCACCAAAGTTGGTTGAAAAATCACATGTGTCCGGGGGTGAAATTCTAGGTCCCATGCAACACATGGGAATGAAATTCAAAGATCTCGGTGTCGTGGCTCGGCCGGAAAGATTGAGAAACTTGGTTCTTTAATTCTTGTAAATCCAAAAAAAGCCTGAAAATCATGAAACTTGGCATGGTGTCATGACATGGCACCAACATGCTGTGGTAATTTTTCTGTCAGATTTGCAAAGGTGCACACATTAACAATCAACACAGTCATTTTGGAACAAGGGTTGTCACATTAAAAATCGTAAACACAAGTATTATTGAAACCGTGGGTGTTCTACTTACCAATTACGTGCGATCAGACCCCTGCGCGTGCTCATCGGGACGAGAGCCCTTTGACCTCTACCCGCCACGCACCTCCCTCCCAACGTATCCATTAATGGCGCTTGAGCCCCTGTTCTACGGCATGGCTATATGTCTCACTGGACTGCGATTTAAGAGAGAAAAATGAAAATCGGAAAAGAAAGTTTTGCGCAAATCTTAATTTAAGATCCGACGGACCTATATAGCATCGACTGCGACTTATAGCAAGCATATATAAGGACGATGACAGTGGATAATAATTGTCTTACATATTTAGGAACATAATTATAAAAAGCCACATGCAGCAACACCCGAAATACACAAGGGCAAAAGAAGAAGGAAGATAATGATCTGGCTCGCTGATCTCTACTTTCTTCATGTATTGCTGTAGGCCGCAGGAACTAGTCTCCATGGCGAGCTTCGATGAGCTCTTCCTTGTCCTCAAGATGCTGCTTGAGAGCATCCACGGATTCCTCCATCAGCCTTCTGCGCTCGATGCGTAGCATGGCATTCTCGTCCATAAGTTTCTCGACAATGACGCCGGTCCTCTTCAACAAGGCATTGGTCTCCTCCTGCTGCTTCAAACTTCCGATGATCCTCGCCCTCAGCAGGTGATACGTCTCCAACGTATCTACTTTTCCAAACACTTTTGCCCTTGTTTTGGACTCTAACTTGCATGATTTGAATGGAACTAACCCGGACTGACGCTGTTTTCAGTAGAATTAGCATGGTGTTATTTATGTGCAGGAGCAAACGTTCTCGGAATGACCTGAAACTTCACGGAGCCACTTTTCAGAAAATATGAAAAATACTTGCAAAAGATGAAGGCCAGGGGGCCCACCACCTCTCCCCGAGGGTGGGGGGCACGCTCCCCTACCTCGTGGACCCCCTGTTGCCTCTCCGACTCCAACTCCAACTCCATATATTGAGTTTCGGGGAGAAAAAAATCAGAGAGAAGAAATCATCGCGTTTTACGATACGGAGCCACCGCCAAGCCCTAAAACCTCTCGGGAGGGCTGATCTGGAGTCCGTTCGGGGCTCCGGAGAGGGAATCCGTCGCCATCGCCATCATCAACCATCCCCCATCACCAATTTCATGATGCTCACCGCCGTGCGTGAGTAATTCCATCGTAGGCTTGCTGGACTGTGATGGGTTGGATGGGATCTATCATGTAATCGAGTTAGTTTTGTTAGGGTTTGATCCCTAGTGTCCACTATGTTCTGAGATTGATGTTGCTATGACTTTGCTATGCTTAATGCTTGTCACTAGGGCCCAAGTGCCATGATTTCAGATCTGAACCTATTATGTTTTCATCAATATACGAGTGTTCTTGATCCTATCTCGCAAGTCTATAGTCACCTATTATGTGTTATGATCCGTTAACCCTGAAGCGACAATAATCGGGATACTTACCAGTGACGACCGTAGTTTGAGGAGTTCATGTATAAACTATGTGTTAATGCTTTGTTCCGGTTCTCTATTAAAAGGAGGCCTTACTATCCCTTAGTTTCCGTAAGGACCCCGCTGCCACGAGAGGGTAGGACAAAAGATGTCATGCAAGTTCTTTTCCATAAGCACGTATAACTATATTCGGAATACATGCCCACATTATATCAATGAACTGGAGCTAGTTCTGTGTCACCCTAGGTTATGACTGTTACATGATGAACCGCATCCGGCATAATTCTACATCACCGATCCATTGCCTAAGAGCTTTCCACATATTGTTCTTCGCTTATTTACTTTCCCGTTGCTATTGCTATCATCACTACAAAATACCAAAAACATTGCTTTTAATATCGTTACCTTTTGTTACCGTTATCACTACTATCATATTACTTTGCTACTAAATACTTTGCTGCAGATATTAGGTCTCCAGGTGTGGTTGAATTGAAAACTTAGCTGCTAATACTTGAGAATATTCTTTGGCTCCCCTTGTGTCGAATCAACAAATTTGGGTTGAATACTCTACGCTCGAAAACTGTTGCGATCCCCTTTACTTATGGGTTATCAAGACTATTTTCTGGCGCCGTTGCCGGGGAGCATAGCTCTATTCTTTGAGTCACTTGGGATATATATCTGCTTATCATTATGAAGAACTTGAGAGATCCAAAAACCAAGATCTATCCCTCAACTACGAGGGGAGGTAAGGAACTGCCATCTAGCTCTACACTTGATTCACCTTCTGTTATGAGTAAGTTTGCGACACCTACACCTGCTTCTGCTATGCGTTCTGATATGTCGCATGTTATTGATGATGCCACTTCTGCTATGCATGAATACTTATGATGAAACTACCTCTATGCCTGATACTACTGTGCCACTTAGTGATTTTCTTGATGAACAAATTGCTAGGGCTAGAGAATTGAAAATATTGAATCTGATGATACTGATGAAAGTGATGATGAAGAATCACTTGTTATTCCTAAGGGTTATGTTTTTGATCAAGAAGCTTCTTTAGCTATTTTAGCTTGCAAAAATAGAAATGAACTCAAAAGGTTATTAGCTAAATGGAGTAAGCAATCTCTAAATGCTAGAATGAAACCTGACCCTGCTTTTGCTACTTCACCTATCTTTGTTACTGATAAGGATTATGAATTCTCTGTTGATCCTGATATAATTACTTTGGTTGAATCTGATCCTTTTCATGGTTATGAATCTGAAACTGTTGTGGCACATCTTACTAAATTGAATGATATAGCCACCCTGTTCACTAAAGATGAGAGAACTCGTTACTTTTACATCCTTAAAAATATTCCCGTTCTCATTAAAGGGTGATGCTAAGATATGGTTTAATTCTCTTGATCCTGGTTGTGTGCGTAGTCCCCAGGATATGATTTATTACTTTTCTGCTAAATATTTCCCTGCTCATAAGAAACAAGCTGCTTTAAGGGATATATATAATTTTGTGCAAATTGAAGAAGAGAGTCTCCCACAAGCTTGGGGGAGGCTTCTCCAATTACTTAATGCTTTGCATGATCATCCTCTTAAGAAAAATGAAATAATTGATATCTTTTATAATGGACTAACCGATGCCTCCAAGGAAAGAACACCAGATGAAGTGAAATTCTATTGAACAATATGTTGACAAATGAAAATAATAGGACACCTCCGGAGCCAATTCATGAGCCTATTCCTGAACCAACTCCGAAGAAGAGGGGCATTCTATTTCTCAGTCCTGAAGATATGCAAGAGGTAAAGAAATCTATGAAAGAAAAAGGTATTAAAGCTGAAGATGTTAAGAATTTACCTCCTATTGAAGAAATACATGGTCTTAATTTACCGCCTGTTGAAGAAAGATATAATCCAAATCCTTCTCCTATTGAAGAAACTCATGGTCTTGATAACCCAACACAGGTAGTAAAGGTAAATTCTCTCTATAGATATGATAAAGCTGAAATCCCATTTACTAAATTTTCTAGCCCATGCTTAGATGACTTTGATAAATTTAAGGCTAAGCAAGAAGACTTTAATGCTTATTTTGGTAGACAATTGAAATACAATTCAAATATGCTTGAACACTTGGGTGATTATATGGCTAATGTTAAAGGTGAACTTAAACTTATTAGTAAACATGCTTCTATGGTTACCACTCAAGTAGAACAATTACTTAAAGCTCAAAATGATTTGCTCAATGAATTGAATATTAAAGATAATGATAATGATGTTAGAGTGGCTACTAGAACTGGTAGAATGACTCAGGAACCTTTGTATCCTGAAGGCCATCCTAAGAGAATTGAGCAAGATTCTCAAAGAAATAATACAGATGTACCTAGTTCTTCTAAAAAGAAGAAAAAGAAAAATGATAGGACTTTGCATGCTTCTAGTGATCCTATTGTTGAAACACCCGAGAATCCCAATGATATTTCTATTTCTGATGCTGAAACTCAATCTGGTAATGAACCTAAAATTAGTGATAATGTTAATGATAATGATAATAATGATGCTCAACCTAGTAATGATAATGATGTAGAAATTGAAACTGCTGTCGATCTTGATAACCCACAATCAAAAAATCACCGTTATCACTACTATCACATTACTTTGCTACTAAATACTTTGATGCAGATATTAAGTTTCCAGGTGTGGTTGAATTGACAACTCGGTTGCTAATACTTGAGAATATTCTTTGGCTCCCCTTCTGTCGAATCAACAAATTTGGGTTGAATACTTTACCCTCGAAAACTGTTGTGATCCCCTATACTTGGGGGTTATCAGGAGGTCGCACTCGGCTTGTAGTTTCGCAATACTCTCATTTAGTTGCCGGATGACGCCGGTAGCCTGTTCAAAAGACGCTTTCATGTCGTCCTGAAACCTCGCCCAGCCAGAGATCTGATCCATCTGGCTATGGACGATCACATGCATGTGCCTATAAGAGCCATCACCTGCCCGTGAGACATTGTCCTAGGCCGCTGCAGTGCGGGAGGACATCTCTGCTACATTCGCGGTGCGCCGGGACATCTCTTCTCCTTCTGCGGCGCGGCCAGACTAGTCTGCTGCATTGACGGTGCGGCGGGACCTCCGTGCTGCTTCGATGGTGCGGTGGGACCTCTGTGCTGCTATGGCTGCGCAGCAGGACATGCCAGCTGCTTTCGCGGCGAGGCGGGACATCTCTCGTGCTTCTGCTTCCATGCTCGCATCTCCCTAGTGGCAATCTCTTGACCCAGAACTCCCGTTGGCCATGGCAGACGCAAGGGAACGATGATGAATGACTTGTTTGTTTTTGTGGATGAGGAGTTGAGGAGGAATGTGCAGTCATCTTGGAGTAGTAGTATTTATAAACGAGTACTAATACGCTCCTAAGTGTGAAACCGTTTAGGTTTTGATCGGTGTGAACATGTTTGGAATTAAATATAGCATGACAGTAATTTGGAATGTGATGGGACGCAGGGTCAAAATTTATTGACGGTTATAAGTGCAACACTATTCTCGGAAGGCGTAATGTGGGCATGCCTTCTCGCCCGCGTACGTGGCGTTTGCACCATAGGGTGCACCGCAATAGGCAATGTCAGCACAAGTCTTGTTCCAACAATCGTGCGCGCTCGTTATTACCATCGCGCACGCTTCTTTTAATTAGAATGTGTGTGCCCGTCTAGAGCACACATGTTGATCTATCTCAGTGTTTCTGTTTGTTGTGGCTAACCGCAAACAGTTCATCCATGTGAAGTGTATGCCATCACTCGCAGACACTTTGATCTGGCTAACCCGTTTCTATTCTGTTGCCTAATGTAGCGACCAGACCTCAAACGGTCGAGTCTCTGTGCATCAGTGTCATCCCTAGATCGGTAATGCTGACACGCACAATACTTGAGGATTTATAACAGAGTAGCAATCACACACTTATTACATCGAATGTCTCAAAAGAGAACTTATTACAATAAATATGGCTTAAGGCCATCTAATACGATAACAGCGGAAGGCCTGGTACATAAAGTGAGTCCATCAACTCCAGTGTCATCACTGAGTGAAGGACCATGACCTAAGGCTCCTTACTCATCGTCTGAAAAGTCTGCAACATGATATGTTGCAGCCCGAAAACGGGTCAGCACATGGAATATGCTGGCAATCTAACACAAGAGAGTATTGAATAGAATAATGCAATCACTACATGCATATATGGCTGGTGGAGGCTGTATGGTTAATAGGTTTTGCGAAAAGCCAATTTTTCCCTACTGCAAAGGAATATATTTTATTTAACTACAAAGTTGGTTGAAAACATTGAGAATGGTAAACCCCACTCAATCCCAATTAAAGGTAATTAATAACCCAACAAAATTAATTTGGAGTGATGATATCAACATGATAATCCAAGAACCAGATACTCAAGATGTCCATAAACGGGGACACGGCTAACCATGATTAGTTTGTACACTCTGCAGAGGTTTGTGCACTTTTCCCCACAAGACTCAATCTCCTCCGTTGGATTTCTCGCACTACATGATTTTTGAGAAACGGAATACCGAGACATAGTCTTTCAGAAGCGTTAGCACCTTACGATGGGTAGACAGTACTACCTACATCCCCTACATCTTCTAGTCTACCACTATAAGAGTTCACACTACTTAATCAACTATGCCAGATCCCATAATGGCATGTGCCTGCACACGAAAGTTTCTAGTATGAATAATCTCATGATCCCTTTGAGCCTGGGTGGAGGTCCATAGGAAAAATCACACGGTACCCCGGGATTTCCAAAAAAATACAGGCAATCACTGGATACCCCAGGTGCCTCAATCCACCCAGATGTGTATTTAAGTTTCCATCTTACGTTAAACCATTAATTAGCAATTTCACATCTGTCATGGATACACTCAAACCCAAACCACGTCTACGAGCATAGCACGGCAATATAAGCAACATAGAAGTAACTCCCAAAGGTTTGATAATAAATAGGACAATAGGTTCTACCTCATAAACTACTTCCCAACCCACAATTTATCAATCCTACTCATGCAATGTGTGAGGGTTGAAGCTAATGCATAAATACTGGGTAATAAAAAGCATGATCAAAGTGTTACTTGCCTTGCTGATGATCCATGAAACCTGGAGACTCGATGTAGCATGCTGCACACTACGGGTACTCTATCGCAAACAAGCAAACATACAATAAGCAATCAAGCAAGAGCACGGGCAAAACTCAAATAAGAGATATAACCAGAAAATTTCAACTTAAGAACTCCGGTTGGCAAAAAGAATCAAATCAAACGAAGCAACAAAACTCAAACGACGAAAGAAAACAAGCTCCAATTACTAATCTGCACTAAAGTCAAATTTTACAGTAGCAAAATCTTGTTCAAGTTGATTAAACAGAAAGAGGGTTTTGAGACGAAACTCTAGGCACTTAAATCACGTGATTTCGATAAACGAGCGGAAATTTATACTAGAACGAATATCGGATTAGAAATCGCGATCGAAAATAATCGTGGAAAATCCGAGAAAAAGAAAAACTGACGAACAGGTTAACGAATGAACGTTCGTTGTCTGCGACTAAACGGTGAACACTGTTCGTCAAAACGAACGTACGGATGGGCGTTCGCTAAATAAATAAACCAGAAAAAATATAACCCGAACCGGATCTAAAAAAACGGATCTAGGGTTTTCTAAAAAACCGACTGTTTTCTAATGAAAACTGCGGCGGCAGCGGCTACCTCGACGACTCCGGCGAGGGCGGTGGCGGGTCCGGCAGTGGTGGTCGGCGGCGACGGGCGGCGGGGCGATGACGGGCGGCGGGGCGGCGGCGAGCGGTGGCGCGGGCGGCAGGGCGGCGACGAGCACGGCGGCATCGGCGGGGCGGCGGTGGTGGCTAGGGCTAGGGTTTGGGGCGGGGCACAGCTGGTGGGCTCAGGGTGCGGGGCGGCGGCTTATAAGAGGGCCGGCCCGAGGTCTCCTGGCCAGGTACGGCCCGAAGTCGGTTTGACTTTTTTTTAAATAATTCTGACGTGCAGACAAAGAAAGAAAACAAATACTAAACGGACACCAAAAATCCCTAAATAAATTTTCTCCGTCCTCGAAAAATAGGCCAGACAAGGCGAACATTTATTTGGGCCTAACATGCAATTTTGAAAAACGCATATTTTTCCTAATTCAAATAAAATAGCAATAAAACTCCGAATAAAAATCTTATTTGATTTTAATATTAAATCTCCAATATTTCTTTATTTTGAGGAAGTCATTTTATCCTCTCTCTTTTATTTTTATAGAAGAAATACTTGAATATAAAATAATTAAAATCAAATGATCCTCTTTTCAATATTTGAGAAAAACTCAAATATGAAAATAACGAAATTCCCAACTCTCTCTGTGGGTCCTTGAGTTGCGTAGAATTTCTAGGATCTAGCCAAAATGCAATAAAATATTATATGCAATGATGATCTAATGTATAACATTCCAAATTGAAAATTTGGGATGTTACACCTAATAGCAAACAGTTAATTCTTCTGAATCGTATGCCCTCAATCGCACACACCTTTATCTAGCTGCCCGTTTCTATTGTTCCTCCTCATCATGAACAGTTCACATGAGTGAACCGTATGCTGTATATCGCACACGCCTTCATCTGGCTGCCCGTTTATTTTGTTTTGCATCATCGCAAATAGTTCATTGAACTGAACCGTATGCCCTGCATAGCACACGCAATTAAAATCAGAACCGTGTTTGATGCATCCGGCATCGCTAACATTTTGCACCTTTTTTGACGGTTCTTTTACACCACCGTTTGCGATTATTGCATCGCACATAGTTTCGTCGGAGGGTCTCTGATCGTAGTGTCGCGTCAGCAGCAACCTGCAGTAGTGCACGTCTATGAGGAAATCGTCTACATAGGCCACTACAAGGCTAGTGAGGACAGAAAGATGTTGGCCTTATTCTAGCTTCTGGAATCTTTGGACGCATTTAGAAGCACATCAACCTGCCCACGAAAGCCACTGCTACTAAGCCGCTGTTCGGTTGGCCGGTGCCCTGGGTCGAGGAGGTGGACGTCGTCGATGGATGCATCTCTCTTCTTCCCTCTTGTAAGCAGCACTACATCGCCTCGTGGCCTTAATGTTTTATTAGTGTATGGCATTTTTATTCCAGTCGTAACATTTTTACTGTGAGGTGGGGCCGCAGTTGAGCAAACCAACCATGAGCAAATCCCGACCCCGCCCACCGTACATCGGTTGAATTTAGAATTAGAAGAGAGAAACGAGGGAGAAGAGCTAGCTGTAGCACGGAGCTGTCGTCAGATGGGACTCATGTTGATAGAATAGGAGAACTAAGCACTCATACCTCTTTTTTAGTGGAAATGTAGTCGTACGTCTAGTACCACTAGTTGGGTGCGTGCGACCTATTCGGGTCATCACTTTAGGTCTCCTTTTCGAACCGCAGCTACGCTTCATAGTACATATTTTTCACGCATTTATCCTCCTATATGTACTCCTAGGCTATTTCCACGTGCTCTCTTTCACCGACAGGTGGGACATAGAGCATCTGGGTTGTAGTGCATGCTCGACTCGAAGCATAGGCAACCATGCAGGCGTACTTTACATTTTAGACCTCACGAATTACATGCAAACCCCCCGCAAAAGAATAAACAAATAAATGAATTAGTACATGAAACCGAATTATTTTCGTAAAAACTAGAGCATGTTCATTATATTTTGGACATAACACGTTAATAAAAACAACCAGGCCTAAACCAGTCTAAGGGCCTCTTTGATTCGCAGGATACTGAAAACACAGGAATGGGGAAAGTATGATGGCGATGAACCGAGACGAGGAGTAGTACTGTACATGCTACAGACTGGACTGTAGCACTTTGTTTTTTATGGCCATATCGCCACATTGTTTTCTATGGCCTATCGCCTGCCGGTTCACTGGGCTGACGTGGTTCACACTCCTCTGATGTGAGTACTAGTACTAGTATATACACTATATATATACCGCATGATTCTTTGCTCCTTCTTACGTACTTCACCGACATGTGGGAGAGCCAGCATCCGGGTCGACGTGTCATGCACCAGATTAGAGTGGGGAATGGAAGGGGGGCATCACCCCGGTCGTAGCGCCAGTAATTCATGACTATAGTGAGTAGTCATATCACAAGACCCTGTCTCTCTAGCAGTAACACGCCGTCAAATCACATAGCCCTACCTTTCCAGCAGTAAGTTGAATCCGCTACTCCTTCACCCTCCTTGCCTCTCTGTCAAAGCGCCTACACGAAAACTGCCGCACGTACCGCCCGGGAAAAGCCCCGCCCTCAAATTTTAACTACACGAAAATAGTTCGAGCTTGTTCGTTCTATATAAATACTAGTACTGTATGTTTATTCAGGCGTGGGGTTGTTCAATGAATGGAGGGCCGGGGAGCACACGTGAACAATACTACTACTAGTAAGTAGGAGTCGTACAGTTAGTCACGTTAAATACTCCCTCCTTTCCGGTTTATAGGGCTCAAATCTGAAATCTCATCAACCAAGGCATTTTGTGAATGGAGGAATATATCTTGTACTTTACAAAACTACTCAAATTAAACTCATGCATTAATTTGGATTAATTGAAGTGCATGCATGCTTGGCCACTAGACGAGTAGGAACATTACATGCATTGGTGTTTTCCTTTTTAATTTTTCCATGCAAAGATTTAATGTGCCTCGAAAACAAAAAATGAGATGGGGATGAGCCCTTTAAATTGGAAAAACAAAAAAGTTGACGTAAGCCCTATAAACCGAAAAAGGAGGGAGTAGATAGTTTCTTTTCTTTAATGCCACATACACAAATTGAAATACTTGTTGTGGAGAGAAAAAGATAATCAGTCCACTATATATATATAGGTAGGGGCGTGAGCGCTTGCTTTACTAGGGTCGCTCTCTTCATTCTCTCATCCTCATCGGATCTAAACAAGACAGCGGTAGCGACATTTTCTGTTTGCTCACCGCTCGTCACAGATCCGGCCAGATCCCTTCGGTCGGTGTGTGTAGAGGACTAGGTGCCACTACAAAAAAAAAGACACATCTGTGACATTTTGGGCCGAACGAATTTTTTCCTATCATGCTTATGACACTTCTATGATGATAATTATGACAAAACCTGGTATCATCATAGATGTGGTGGGCTCCTACTTCTATGACAAAAAATCATGACAAAAATGGGCCTTTTTCATCCTGGGCAGGCCGGAGACGCAGCTGCATGACATTCTTTTGGCCATGCATGACGGAAAAAAACGTGGTAGAAGCGAGGGCGAGGAAAATATCGGGGTGTTCCCGGTTACGGTGGGTGGTCTGGGGCCGAGCGATGCACATTTCTCTCATACACGTACGCGCGTGGGTGCGAGGCATTGGGCTCTAACTGAACCCGAGCGAGGCGTTTGCCTACTGAACCCGAGCGACTGCACTGTAGGCTATGCGTTGCTGAACCTGAGCGGTTGATCGATCCGGCTGTTACCTGAACCCGATCGAGCGATTCGTTCGCTACTGCTGCTAACTAAAGCCGATCGAAACCTGCTGCCTCTTGATGAACAGTGAGAGTTGTTGCGGGGGGGGGGGTTGGATGAACAGTTCCCAGTGGGGTTGGATGAACAGGACCTCTTGGTAGTAGAGGCCATTGCTGCTGGATAAACAGGAGCCCAATCGATCGAGCTGGTTGGGGTGGATGAACAGTACCCCATGGAGGGTTGCATGAATAGGGCGACCCCGTGGAGGGCTGGTTGAACAATAGCTGGTGGAGGGCTGGGTGAACAGTAGCCCGTGGAGGGGTTGTTGAATAGGACCCAATGGAGAGGGCTGGTTGAATAGTAGCCGGTGGAGGAGCGGTGGAGGCTGGATGAACATGAGCTCGTGGATGAACAGTCACAAGTGGAGGCTGGAGGAGGTCGACGGTGGATGAACAGTAGCCCATGGAGGCTGGTGGAGGTCGACGGTGGAGATGAACAGTAGCCTGTGGAGTCCCGTTTTGCGGTACGCCACACCCCTCCCGATGAATAGGACCCCCGTTTTGACCGTAGCGCCTCCAACACAAGTCTGTTTCCTCCGTTTTGCGGTACGCCACACCCCTTCCGATCAATAGGACCCCGTTTCAATCGTAGGAGGTCGAAGAAAAGTTTGTTTCCTCCATTTTCCCGTATGCCACACCCGTCCCTGTGAAAAGGATCCCATTTCGATCATGGGCGGTCGAACACAAGGCCATTTCCTCCGTTCAGCGGTATGCCAGGCCTCATTTCGATCGGCTGTTCTGCCCAAGCCGGTTGGCTCCCGATGAACACGACGCATTCCGTTGCCTCCCGATGAACACGATGACCCAGTTTCTCCATTCCGACCCAGCCGGTTGGCTATCGATGAATAGGACACCATCGCTGCCTCTCCATGTACAAGAGCCCTAGCCGTACGTATGCGCGACTAGGCATTCCAGAACACCCATATGTATGTATGTGTCCGTATTTACTTTCTTGCACCCTGGTCGTACGTATGTGTACATGCTATGCCCGCGCCTCTACTACAACATGTGCCCTTCCTTACTTGGCCACGTTTCATCACTTCAGCCTACAGACAGACCGATCGACCAGTATGTACATACACGTACGCGACCAGAATGACAACGCTACGTACGCTTCGACCAGGTGGGTCCAGACTGTCAGGGAGGATAAGGAGGCACTTCCTTACATGCGAAGATGTAGCTGGTGGGTCCTAGCAGTCATGGGGGAAACGTTTTTTTCACGAAATACGGTGGCGCATCTGGTGGGTCCTTGCTGTCAGGTGGAGGAATCATTATTTTGCGCATAACAAGGAGGCACTTCCTTGCTGCGGTCGAGGACCCAGCTGTCAGCCTCTCCATGTACAGTACTCTTCTGATGGAAGTCGTTCCTTGACCACATTAACCATGCCGCGTCGAGAGCACCAAGGGGGTGGACGACGGCGAGGCCTTGGAAGGGGATGACACAGAGCCGGGGAAGACGCGACAGTGGATGCCCACACGGAGAGGAGTATGAGGGTTCACTGGTCCGGCTGCGGTGTGAGGTTGTCGTCGCCGCAGAATAACAGGGGGTGTGGGTGAGTAGAGGGATAGCCTGGCCAGTGGTGGGAGTAGTAGGGGGCAGTGAAGTCTCTGCGGTAGCATAGCCGTCCATGGGAGGCAGGAGCAAGCGGCACGACTGGTGCTGGTTTAGGCGGCTGGAGCAAGAAGACCAGTGGTTGAAGAAGCACTATGGCCATTGGATGTACATCATACGGTCACTGGAGTTAGAATAGTTCATATTGACTAAGTAGAGAAAGCCCTCCGTCTGCGTTAGTAGGCCCACAAGTCAGCCTCCAACTACGGTGGGTCCTAGCTAGCAGGGGAGTATTCATATTTTTGTGCGTAATAAGGAGGCACTTCCTTGCGTGCGAAGATATAGCTGGTGGGTCCGAGCTGTCAGTCGGGGCAACGTTTTTTTGCGAAATACAGAGGCCCTTCTGGTGGGTCCTAGTTGTCATGTGGAGGAATCATTATTTTGCGCGTAATAATGAGGCATTTCCTTGCGTGCGGCCGTGGACCCAGCTGTCAGCCTCTCCACGTATAGTCCACTTCCGATGGATGTCATTCATTGACCATGTTGACCATGCCACGCCGAGAGCACTATGGCGGTGGACGGAGATGCCTAGGAAGGGAACGACATGGAGCCAGCGAAGACTCGACAGTTGTTTCCCACGCGGAGGGGAGTACGAGGGTTTACTGGTTCGCCTGGCGTCACCGGAGAATAATAGGAGGTGTGGGTGAGTAGAGGGATGACTAGGCCAGCGATGGGAGTACGATGGGGTGGGGAGGCCTGCACGGCAGCATAGTCGATCATGGGAAGAGGGAGCAGGCAGTCTCGCAGGCGCTTGTTTGAGCGGCGGGAGCAGGAAGAGCAGAGATTGAAGAAGCACGGCGGCCGTTGGATGGACATCCAACAGTCAGTGCTCTCATGTGTTGACTATGTTGACACGGCGTTGCATGTGCATCAACCTATAGTAGGCGCACAAGTCAGCCTCAAATGTGTGGGAAATAGCATACATCTCATCCGCCATTATTTCTAATAATTTACAACCCATTTGCTAATTCGTAAGGATTTTTTTGGAGCCCATCTTCTTTTTGTTAGCATTACAGTCCATATTGTAGCCACGGATAAAAAATTTACAATTTTTTTCATATTTCGATGCGTTCAACTGTTTTTAATCTCGCAATTTTGAGTCACATTCAATATAATTTGAAATATAAATTCATATCAATATAAAATCCAAATAATTGTCCATGCATAAAAATCTATGGAATTTAAAATCTCAAAATGAAAAAAAAAGAAATTTGAAACTAATTGCGGGTTTGATTTGTATTAAAAATGTACAACCCATTTCTCATTACTGATAGCCCATTTTCTCATCTTGAAAGATTTCCAGCCCAGCAGGACTAACAAAGCAAGTATGCCTCGGTTGGTTATTCGGCATAAGAAAAAAAAACTAGGCTAGCCATTTTCAGAAAGAAAAAAAACTAATGGGTTGGTCTTGTGGTAAACATAAAACAAAAGGTTGGCTAGACAGGCTAGAGTGCCTAGCACAGCCCAGTTGACACCCTGCTTCCATCTCAAAAACAAAGATAACTGGGCAAGCTACTTTCATTAAAAAACTGGGCAAGCTACTGGGTCCCTCGTGTCAGCCGCTCGTTGTGTAATTCTCTCGTTTATTGACTACATTGACAATAGCATGGGTCCCAGATGTTAGAAATCCATTAGGAGGAACCATTTTCCAGATTGAAATAAGGAGGCACTTGCTTGTGTACTGCCATGACCCTGGTGGGTCCCTGCTATCATCCTCTCAACATATAATCATCTCCTGATTGTGTACGCGTCAACCTAGTAGGCTCAGAAGTCAGCCTCCAAACCCGTGGAGGACAAATACAGCCCATTTAAAAAAATAACAGCCCATTCCATATGTTCACCTGGAAAGTTCAACATACAGAGCAAAGTAATAGGTCTGACCAGATATAGAGTACTGAACTTCCACGTTGACAACCGTCATAGCCAAGTTAACTATCTACTCCCACTAATACTCTAGTGAAAAGTACTAACTTACTCCTAGCTAACTACACGATGTCGGCCTCCATCTGCGGTACACGCTAAATGCCGGCACAGACATCCTCCTCCTCGCCTTGAACTTGCCGGAGGTGTGATATAGGGCACGTTGCTCGCGTGCGTTGTCCCTTTCCATGCCGGCGTGGTCCACCGAAGCTTCGGCTTCTAAGCAGGAAACCCACTTGACGAGGTGGTAGTAAAATTCGGCATCACACACGCGTGCGTGCCCTTCAGCCTCTAGGGCTATTTACCGGGCTCCGGCCTCCACGTAGTTGGCCCAGTGGAGGGCACTCTGCTCGCGACTCAAAGCGGCGGTGCGCTGCTGCTCCATGCCGTGTTGGCGGCGCAAAGCAGTGATACGCTACTCCTCCACCAGGCGGCTGATGACCCACAAGTATAGGGATCTATCATAGTCGTCTCGATAAGTAAGAGTGTCGAACCCAACGAGGAGCAGAAGGAAATGACAAGCGGTTTTCAGTAAGGTATTCTCTAGAAGCACTGAAATTATTAGTAACAGATAGTTTTGTGATAAGGTAATTTGTAACAGGTAGCAAGTAACAAAAGTAAACTAGGTGCAACAAGGTGTCCCAATCCTTTGTGTAGCAAAGGACAAGCCTGGACAAACTCTTATATAAAGGAAAGTGCTCCCGAGGACACATGGGAATTATCGTCAAGCTAGTTTTCATCATGCTCATATGATTCGCGTTCGTTACTTTGATAAGTTGATATGTGGGTGGACAGCCGCTTGGGTACTGGCCTTCCTTGGACAAGCATCCCACTTATGATTAACCCCTCTCGCAAGCATCCGCAACTACGAAAGAAGAATTAAGCTAAACCTAACCATAGCATGAAACATATGGATCCAAACCAGCCCCTTACGAAGCAATGCATAAACTAGTGTTTAAGCTTCTGTCACTCTAGCAACCCATCATCTATTTATTACTTCCCAATGCCTTCCCCTAGGCCCAAACAATGGTGAAGTGTCATGTAGTCGACGTTCACATAACACCACTAGAGGAAAGACAATATACATCTCATCAAAATGTCGAACGAATACCAAATTCACATGACTACTCATAGCAAGAATTCTCCCGTGTCCTCAGGAACAAATGTAACTACTCACAAATCATATTCATGTTCATCATCTGAGGGGTATTAATATGCATAAAGGATCTGAACATATAATCTTCCACCGAATAAACCAACTAGCATCAACTACAAGGAGTAATCAACACTACTAGCAACCCACAGGTACCAATCTGAGGTTTTGAGACAAAG